>NC_043020.1:4405908-4545908 GCF_006345805.1 Octopus sinensis | reverse complement strand
TAGGAGTTTGGTTTTTGTTAGACTGACTCTAAGGCCCTTCGATTCTAGACCTTGCTTCAACACATGAAACTTTATCTCTTGCTTATTAGAGCAAGGTCATCAGCATAAAGGAGCTACTAGGGGCATCCTGTCTCGAATTCTTCTGTTATTGCCTGGAAGACCACGATAGACCAACTCTCCAGTTTCGATTTTGTTATATGCGTTCTTTTGTGTTTCTGTCTATGGAGACAAGCGAAAGGAAACTTGAACTATCATACATGAGTTCTTTTCAGAGTTTCCTCTTTTGATACACATGGAATTCTAAATATTGGTCATAAATCATGCAAATTTTAATCACACAATGCAGCGGCGAGCTGGCAGAAACGTTAGCATGCCGGGCGAAATGCTTAGCGGTATTTTGTCTGCCGCTACGTTCTGAGTTCAAATTCCGCCGAGGTCGACTTTGCCTTTCATCCTTTCGGGGTCGATAAATTAAGTACCAGTTCACTGGGGTCGATGTAATCGACTTAATCCGTTTGTCTGTCCTTATTTGTCCCGTCTGTGTTTAGCCCCTTGTGGGTAGTAAAAGAAATATATATATATATATATATATATATATATATATATATATAATCACCCCTGCAAAACAAACACCAGCGCTAGTGCCACATAAACAGCAACCAGTAAACTCTGTGGAGTGGTTGATGTCACAAAGGGCATCCAGCTGTAGAAACCATACCAGAAGAGACAATGGAACCTGGTGTGGCACTACTCTCACCAGTTCAGGTCAAACCGTCCAACCTATGCCAGCATGGAAAACGGATGTTGAATGATGATGGTGCTGGCAGAAGCGTTAGCATGCCGGGCAAAATGCTTAGCGGTACTTCGTCTACCGCTAAGTTCTCAGTTCCAATTCCGCCGAGGTCGACTTTGCCTTTCATCCTTTCGGGGTCGATGAAATAAGTACCAGTTTCGCACTGGCGTCGATGTAATCAACTTAATCCTTTTGGGCAATAAAGAAATGTGTGTGCGTGTAAAACACATAGACAGAACACAACTAGTGACCAGGGTTGCAGGTCAAGCAATGGACTTCACACAGACATTTCAGATTCTGTCATGGTCAACTTCGTCTCATCTTCCAGTAATTGGAGGATCTACCTTGCAGGATTTGTAATCTAGGTTCACACCCTGTCAATAGTCTAGTTGTACACTTACTCCTTTTACCAGAAAAGACCACCCTGTTACAATTACTCAGACCTGGTTACTAAACACTCTTCTTCCTTCTCTCTCTCTCGCTAGATTCCCTGTTAAGTGTCAAGGGCACCACCTTCTCCCCTGACAGTCATCATCACCGTTTTCCGTGCTAGCACGGGTTGGATGGTTCGACCGGGGTCTGGGAAGCCAGGAGGCTGCACCAGGCTCCAGTCTGATCTGGCAGTGTTTCTACAGCTAGCTGCCCTTCCTAACGCCAACCACTCCGTGAGTGTAGTGGGTGCTTTTTATGTGCCACCGGCACAGGTGCCAGGGGCGGCTGGCAGAGGCCACGATCGGTTGGTGCTTTTTACGTGCCTAACCCTAACCCTAACTGGTACAGAAGCCAGTCAACGCGGCGCTGGCATCGGCCACGTTCGGATGGTGCTTTTTACGCGCTGCCGGCACAGGTATCGTAACTACAATTTCCATTTAATATTTATTTTGATATTGATGTACTTGACTCAATAGGTCTCCTCAAGCACAGCAGGTCACCCTACGATCCAAGGTAAGCACAGCAGGTCGTTCTGCAATCCAAGGTACTTTTGATGGGTTGGGGCTATGCGAAACTGGTAACGGAAGCAGACGGGTCTTTGCAGTCACAGCATATCTCCAGAGATATCGGTCTTTCGTCATTGCCTCTGTGAGGCCCAACGTTCGGTCATGCTTGACCACCTCATCCCATGTCTTCCTGGGTCTACCTCTTCCCCTGATACCTTCAACTGTTTGGGAGTGGCACTTCTTCACACATCTCTCCTCATCCATCCGCAGTACATGACCATACCAGCGCAAACGTCTCTCTTGCACGCCATATCTGATGCTTCTTATGTCCAGCATTTCTCTCAGGGCGCTTACACTCTGTTGTGTGTGCATACTGATATTACACATCCAGTGGATCATGCTAGTTTAATTTCTTTCAAGTCTACGCATGTCTTCTGCAGTCACAGTCCATGTTTCACTGCCGTGAAGCATGGCAGTTCGCACACATGCATCGTACAATCTACCTTTCACTCTGAGCGAGAGGCCCTTTGTCGCCAGTAGGGGTAGGAGCTTTCTAAACTTTGCCCAGGCTATTCGTATTCTAGTGGTGACACTCTCTGAGCATCCACCTCCACTACTAACTTGGTCTCCTAGGTAGCGGAAACTATCAACTAATTCTAGTTTCTCTCCCTGGAGTGTGATGGAATGTTTTCTGAGTATCTGTGGTGTCTATTGCCCGTGCATCTGCCGCACATGAAAGCTATCTTATCAGTTAATTTTCCTTTGATGTTGCTGCACCTCTTATGCGTCCATAGCTTACACTGGGTACATCTTATGGAGTTTCTACCTACACCTTTTCTACAGATCGAGCAGGGCCACCTGCCCGACGGGGTGTGTGATGAGTTCGCCTTTCTGCTGACTATAACTTTGGTCATTGCTACATTTACTCTAAGGCCCTTTGATTCTAAACCTAGCTTCCACACCTGAAATTTCTTTTCTAGTTCCGGTAGTGATTCTGCTATGAGGGCCAGGTCATCAGCATAGAGGAGCTTCCAGGGGCAACCCGTCTTGAATTCCTCTGTTATTGCCTAGAGGACTATGATGAATAGAAGGGGACTAAGGGCTGAACCTTGGTGGACCCCTACTTCTACCAGGAATTCTTCACTATATTCGTTGCCAACTAACGGCATCTCTGTATAGGGCCTGTACAGCCCTTATCAACCATTCGTCAATCTCCAGTTTCCACACTGCCCACCAGATAAGGGATCGGGGACCCTGTCAAAGGCTTTCTCCAAGTCCACAAAAGCTAAGTAGAGGGGTTTATCTTTAGCTAGGTATTTCTCCTGCAGTTGTCGAACAAGGAATATGGCATCAGTGGTGCTTCTACCCAGAACAAAACCAAGCTGCATCTCATCTAAGCAGACTCTCTCCCTAATGAGATGGACTATGACCCTCTCTGTGACCTTCATCACCTGATCCAGCAGTTTAATACTCCTGTCGTTATTCCTATCTAGAGCATCACCTTTACCCTTGTAGCAGTTAACTATGGTGCTGCTACACCAGTCATTCAGTATGTACTACCTGGTTTACAATGCAGGTGACGAAGCCATAGCTCACACCACCAGATGCTTTAAGCATCTCAGCAGTGATTCCTGATGGGTCACGGGCTTTTCCTGGCTTCATATCCTTAATTGCTTTAACTACTAGGGAGCTGTCTATTTGGATAGCTGGTCCCTCTACTGGGTCAACATTTGGAAGGCTCTCCTCACATTCAGCAGTCTTTCATAATGGCGTCTCCAAGACTCTTTCTTTTCAGAATCACTAAAAGCAAGTGCACCATCATCCATTTCTCTCCTGTGACATCACAATTTTCTCTCACAAACTGTCTTGCAATCCGAAATACCTCAGTTCTTTGGTCCTCACGTCTCTGGACATTGGCAAACCTCTTCTTTTCTGCTTCACTCTTGGTTATGTATACCTGCCACCCAGCCTCCCTTCTGGCTACCTGGTACCGTTCCCTGCTACCACCATCCTTCAAGGCTTTCCAGGCCTGTTTCTTTGCCCTAACGGCTTTGTCTACTGTTCTATTCCACCACCATGTAACTCTGGGTCTGGAAGGGACTTTACCCCATCCACAGACTTGGTCTGTGGCATTCAGCAAGCTGTCCCGTAGGAATTTCCAACTACCTTCTATGTCCGACGTCTGTAGTCCTAAATCTCTGACCGTGTGAAGAGTTCTTTAGCTTCCAAATCCTTCTTTTCTGGATTGGTCTGCTTCTAGGTATCCTTCTGGCCTCGAGCCTAAAGTCACTAATGACTAACCTATGCTGGGGGGTACATTCTTCACCTGGGAGGGTCTTTGTATTTAAGAGCAACCCTGCGTCCAGCTGTCTGGTGAGGATGAAATCAATCTGGCTAGCAGAGTCCCCTGACTGACAGGTTATCAGATGGCTGTTTGGCTTCCTGAAGTTAGTGTTGCAGATTAAAAGGTTACATGCATCACAGATTTCCAGTAGCCTAGTCCCCTCATCGTTTCAGGTGCCAATACCATGGCCATCGTGTAGCCCAGTGAAGATACCAGATTCCCGCCCAACATGCCCATTAAAGTTTCCAGCCACAAAGGCGAAGTCATTTCCACTCATCTTTGAGGTAGCCTGCAGAAGGGTATCATAAAAGTGGTCCTTCTGACCATTTGGTAGCCCCGCATGTGGGGTGTAGGCAGAGATAATTGTAGCTGTGCTGTTCTGTAGGACTAGCCAGAGCTTAAGTACCCTATCACACACCCTGACAACCTCTATATATTCCCACCAAATTGTACTCTATCATCTGAAGAAAAAAATGGTAGGAAAGTGCAATCCTAGATATATTATGGCTGATACATTGGATAAAATAATGTGAGAGATACTGTGACTGACACACTGTAATCTAGACCTGAATTACAACAGCAGGACACATTAGATAATACAGTCTTAGATTGCATACTTTGGTAGATTAATTCTTCCTCTTCATTGCTGTGAGTGATCATCAGCTTTGACCACTGACATGAATCATGAGTAGACAAAAGGATTTCTGCAGACAAATGTGTCACAATTGGTGAGTTGCTGCATGATCAGACTGTAGTTGCAATGCATTACTGAAGATCTTAGAAAACTTAAGTTATTAGAAAACCTGTGTAAAAGAAGTACCTCAGCAGCTGACACCTGAGTTGAAGGAGACAAAAATGAAAATCACTTCCGCATTTGCATTACTTTCAGGACAACTCTGATAATCTTGATAATGTAATCCTTGATATGCTATGACTGACACATTGGTTAATGTAGTCCTAGACATACCATGGCTCATATATTGTCCTAAAGACAATATGCATATAAAATTTTAAAAATAGAAACAAAAAAAATTATGAGAATGATCACAGATGGAATATTTTTAATGTAATAGGTCTACTGAACCATGGTTAACCTGGGACTAAACACCAAAAATACCCAAAACCTGTTCAATCAGCAAAATAGTAGAAATAAGAAATAGAGACAGAGCTAAGGAAAAAATAATAAAAATCAACAAAAAGCTTAACTGTTTAAAATATCAAATTTATTATTCTTTATTGAATTTTATTATTTCGGACAATTTATGTAACAAGCAACATAAATAATAGACTTTACTGCTTGGTCACTATGCAGTTAATCACAGTAAGACCATTAGATGGCCACACAATGAACACAATGTCACTGTGTGTGGTCGCCATGTTACAGCGTGGCCACAATATAACTGTATAGTCAACATGTAATCACAATGTGAGCAGTGTGATCATGATGTGACCATTGGGCCATCAAGCTGTGGTTTTTCATGCTGCAGTAATAGCCTTAAGATATCAGCATGAAAGTCAGACGTTGGTGAATAGTGTGAGTGAATGTATGTATGTTAGTGTATGTACTGAAAAAGAGATAGAATGTCTTAATATAACATTACACACAGGGCATACATACATGTGCACAGGCAGACACACATATTACATAAGATTAACGCCAGCAGATTGCAGGTACATCTGGAGATATTGTGTGGCTTCAGGCTGTAAACCAGATTTGATTAGTGGAGTCAACTGCAGAAAAAAATTAAAAAATTAAAGTATAAATATCATGTTAAAAAAAAAATTTAATATGATAATCAAGTATAATTAGTTGACTGTAATCAGAAAAGGTAAAAAAGTAGCTAATTGATTATGTCCACGGCAGTAAATATTTTCAAAAAGTATTGGTTTAGGCTTCAAACAATTAAAGTCTAAATGAAAAGCATTACTAAAAACTGTATGACTATGGTACATAGAGTAATTCTAGTGAACAACCATTAGTCAGGTTTTTAACAGAACTTTCAAGTTAGTATGACTGACAATAAATAACATACACAGCTAATATGAACCATCAGGCTACTTTTCAGTAACAAATTTGAGTTGAATGGCTACAGTTGAATTATTGTTGGGGTTTTAACATGTCCAACCCATGCCAGCATGGACAACAGACACTAAATGATGATGATGAAAGTAATGAAAATAACTGCAATTATTGATTAGTCATGAACTGTATGTAAATGCAGTTCAAAACGTGTTGTTTGGAGCCCAATACACAGGAACTATGCACTCTGCATAAACAAAGTTTAGCCTCTTTACAATGTATTTTTTGCGATTAAGTGAAATCGTTTTTCTTTCTTTCAATTTACAAGCATCATGGCAGGTAATACCTGAAGCAGTGAGTTAGAATTCAGTGATGTTATTCACAATGAAAAGTGGCAAGCAGAGCAAAACGCTTAGCAACATTTTGTTTGTCTGCACATTCTGAGATCAAATTCCACCAGGGTTGACTTTGCCTTTCATCCTTTTGGCTTGATGAAATAAGTACAGTTGAGCACTGGGTTTGATGTAATCAACTTAACACCTCCCCTAAAATTGCTAGCCTTATACCAAAATTTGAAACCATTATTTATAAAGATTTATTTACTTATATCTTAATTAAAGAGAACTTCAACTTGAAGAAAATAATCCATATAATATTTCAGAATCATCTGTAGACACCAGTGATCTGGACTGGAGTGGAGTCATCATGTAGCTCATCATTATAGCAATGCTTTTCATTTGTAATGAGGGATCCCACAAAACTTTGAGCTAAGCCAAAACTTTTTCTGAAGAAAACAGGGCAAATCATTTTGATTAGAGCAGAATACCTTTTTCTGATGATAGTTGGCAGCTTGCAAACTAGTGACCACTGAAACAGAAATTCAGCTCGTAGACAGCAAATGAATGGCCAGGAATTGATGTAAATGTGAAAGCACCTACATCTCATCAACTGTATTAAACCTACATGATTAGCTGACAGTGACATGATAACAAGTAAAAACCACATGCACAATGTACACCAAGAATCATTACATCTTACTAGCAAATCTACCCATCTATGATGGAAGCAGAAATTGAGGGAGGGAAGTCATAACAGCAGTATGTATTGAAAAATGTGTAAATGAATTTTAATATCAATATGGTTACAAAACTTCTTTGTAGACAATATTTTGTGTATGGTCGACACTAATTTTCAAATTACTTGAGTTCATTGCTCTACTCATAGCGACGTGTAACTGGCCGTGTGTAAATATCAGAGTGGGTAGAAATACACTTATGCAATCTAAAGCTGGACCTGTGCCTTGTTTACTTTGAATGAGAATACCAGTTTTATAGAAAACTGCAATTGTCTTGATTTTCAGTGAGCTAGAATGTTTATTATCTGTTCTGAAGCACTCGCTTCAGCATTTTTGCGTGTTACTTGGTGAGCTAAAGTGTCCCAGCTTTGTTCTGAAGCTCTCACTTGAGGATTTCTCTGTGTTATTTGGCAAGCTAGCATCATATCCCTGTTCTGTTCCGACACTCTGACTTCTGTATCACAGTGAATTCTATGAGTTCCTGTATCCTTATTCTGTTGGGCTTGTCTGTATTCAATGTTAGATTCCCTCTTGTTTTATAGCAGCTGCTTTCCTGTTAGCCCTACCAATTCCTGATTTCCGTTTCCAGGTCATAATAGCGTGGTTGAGCCAAAGCCATCACAATCATTCATTGATAAAGCTATCCTAAACTAAAACTTTCTTATATTGTGTAATTCAGTGGAAAAGTAAGTTCATTTACATTCCTTTGCTTCTTTTATTAGAAGTTATCTCCCTTCAATTTTTATTTATTTTTTTTATGCCTGTAATTCTGATTTACTTTTTGTACGCCGTAAACTGAACAATTACCCTCAATAGATACAAAATAATCATACTTTTTCAAATTATTTTCGTTAAAAATCTACCTAATTACCTTCTTGGTAATTTCAAAAAACATTGTAACCATTGGTCCAGCCGTTTCACCGTGAAGAAGGTTCAGACAGACAGACGGACGGACATAATAACCATTATAGTATGATTAACAAATTTCTTCCAAATTCATGTAATAATCACATTTTTATAAATTTTTATACTAGCCAAAAGCTAGTATCTCTAGTTTCTAAAAGGATTGGAAGATTTACAATGAGAAAGAGAGAGAGAGAGCAATGTAAAGTGGTTGGCATTAGGAAGGGTATCCAGTAACTGGAGCACAATGCAGCCCTGTCGTTTATCTGGATCCAGCCAGCATGGAAAATAGACATTAATTGATGGTGATGATGATAAACACTACAGGAATTTAAGGGTTAATATTATTTATTAAAGAAGTTACAAACAGTTAAGCAGAAGACAAAACTTACAAAACATTTTTTAAAAAGGGAGGGGAGGGGCTGTTCTTATCAAAAGAAAAAAATAAAAGGGTTTAAGTAAAAAAAATACTAAAAAAGAAACTCCAAAACACCATTGTTTACAAGTTGGAAAAAATTATCAAAGTTAAAACTTGCACAAGTTAAATCATTCAAAACAAAATAAACTCTCAATTAAATAATGCTTCAAATTTGAGGTTAAAACATTGTTTGAATATAAAACTAAAATGAATGAAGTAGAACAAGGTTGAATCTAAAGATATTTTGTTTTTAGAAACCGAATTACTTCTGCCAAATCTCTCTCCATTGAAGACCTTAGATTTAATTTGGTTATTTTCAGCACAGAAAATAATCAATTAGAGATTTGTAAAATTAGTAATTTTAATCAATTATATTACAATTTACTTTTAGTCAGAATTAGTACATTTTTACCAACTCTAAAAAAATAACTTCACATCCCTGGCTTTTATGTGACCAATATTTCCCTATAAAAAAAAAATTTAAATTGAAAAAAAAAAAAAATGTGGCCTGCATGAACATTTTGAACCTGAAAGTAACATTTGCTGGTGATGGTCAGGAGTTGACCAACACCACCAGATACACTGAAAAGACTATCCACAACTCCTACATACCAAATATTGTGTAAGAAGTACTTTCTAAAACAAAAGGTGCACATTTTAATAGGATGTCACGCACACTAAATCCCACGAAATATCTTGAATACATGCTAAAATTGCAAAACTGCTTCACATATGCCAAGCCATCCGATTAAAACTTTAGGAAAAGAAAAACAAAACAATGAGGGCTGGAAATTGAAAATGTTGTCTAGGCTGTCAAAGTGTGCATCAACACCAACAGCATCACAGATGTGGGAGCTATACTCACTTGAGTTTTGTACAGTGTTGATAACTGTTGTGAGTGGAGGGGAACTGACATATTTTCTAGCCCTAAAGACATGTGGCAGAAATTGGAACATGACTCCAGCTATGTTAAAGATGTGCTTCTCCAGGAGAAATCTTCAGTGATGATGAAACCCAACAACTGGACTGATTTTGAGGATTCCAGCTCAGTGCTGCTCATGATTAAAGGAAGGTATAGTGTGATTATGTTTTCTTGTGGTCGAAAGAAACAAAATTGGCAAATTCGAAGATACTTTTAAGGTCAGTGACCATGGATTTTATCAGTTTTGGTTTGGCATGTGATATCAATCAGGTCAGAAATGGATGGTGTATGACTTGCAAAGCAAGTGTCATTTGTGTCTAAGCTTCACCATTTATAATACAAATGATGTTGAATGTAAACAGATCTAGCGGAGTCGAGAATCTTATCTAAGTTTTAACTCTTTAACAAGGGTTTATGTGATTTGGATGCATTTTTACAGCTAGAGAGTGTAACAGCTAACTCAGGCCAGGTAAAACCTGTTCAAACAAGTAGCAATATCACTAAAGCCTACAGTAGTGCTGTAGGCTGAAATATTTAGAAAAGTAAATCAATTGAACAATGTGTCATACTTACTCTCCCAGGGTTCTGTTCAGACAACTTTCCAAGACATTTGGCTAAGTTAATCTTTAAGTCTGGAACTAAGTTCCCAATAGGGTCATGTTCCTTTCTACCAGCAAAAGCCAACTGTGAATAGGCAATTTGGTAACCTGCAATGCAAATAGAGAAATTATGTTTTGAAACAATCAACAGACTTGAGATCATTGTCTTACACTCACTTTTCCATACTGATTTAGGTTGGAGGGCTTTTCTCAAGCAATGTTTATTATGTCATTAACCCATTTTCACAAAAACAAAAACATTTGGCTCTCACACTACCCTGTATAAATGAAAAGACAAAATATACTCTGAATCCATAAACTTTTTTCTTTACTACAAAATTAAAAACCAATTTTATTCGATATGGCAGCTTACATCTCCTCCTTCAATTCTCATAGCCCCACTATCAGTGAGAAACACAGAGATACTACAAAGATATTGTTCAATTAGAAGCTACAGTAGATGTTTTGCTCAAGGTTCTGCACAGTGGAAGTGAACCCAAGACCATATGATTACAAAGTGAATTCCTTAACCACATGAGTTTGCCTAACTCTACTAATAAAAAAAAAATAAATAAAAATAAAAAATGTGGGTCTTTCAAAATATATATTTAAAACCTAGCATTGCTTTGGAATTAATTATAGATATATATATATGTCCCTTCTACCCAGATACTCAACAAAGCATTATGTACCAGAACAACTATGGGGTTTGGCTTTAGCAGTTCTACTTAAAACTCTTACAGATGTTTAACAGTCAAATTCTCTGCAATGTTGAACTCCTTCAACATTCCCAATGGCGTGAAAAAGGGCTATGTACTTGCCCCATCTTATTCAACTTTTTCTTTATGTAGGTTTACATAGTGGAAGACCTAGATTTGGACATATACGTCAAATATTGTTCAAATAGCTCTGTTTTTGACCTCTGCCAACTCTCTGGTCAAACCAAGATGGTGGGAAAGCTCATCACTGAAGCCCTATTTGCAGATGACAGTGCCCTCATAGTACACAAGGAAAATCACCAGCAGACCATTGTCAACCATTTGTACAAGCTTCAAGGCTCTTTGAACTGACTATTAGCCTTGAGAAAATGGAGGTCTTAGTTCAAGCAGCCTCAAATACAATTCACCTACAGCCATACACCACTACTGGTGGGGCTCTGCTTAAGTGTGTGGAGAGCTTCAAGTACCTTGGCAGCACAATCTTAGCTGATGGATCATTGGACGGCGAAATCTCATATGGAATCTGCAGGGCCAGCCAATCACTTGGAAGATTGAAAGTGAAAGACCTCCAGCAAAAAGACATCAGACTGACAACAAAGCTCAGTCTACAAGGCTGTAGTCATCTCTACACTACTCTATGGGTGTGAAACATAGACCCTATACTGCCTGCACATCAAGCAGTTTCATACAAGGGTAGTGCACAGTATCATGGACATTTACTGGCAGAACAGAGTGACAAACCAAAAAGTGCTTGACAGAGCTGATTGAAAAAGCATTGGGTCAATGCTGCTGAAGGTTCAGCTATGCTGGACTGGCCATATCATCAGAATGGCTGACAGCTGTTATATTGGCAAGCAGGGGTCACACAAACAGGGATGGCTTAAACTGAGGTACAAGGACATCCTAGAAAGCAACCGCAAATGGAGCAGCATTAGTTCATACGAACTTGAAGCTTCAGCCACAGACAGATCAACATAGACATCTCTCACCTCAGATGCAGCAGCAACTGTCTGCAAAGAGGACCACCACCACCATGTTGCTGCTGCAAAACACAAACATCACAGGACAGCATCTGGCTCAATCCAGACAACAGATTATTGTTGTGACACTTGTCGGTGCGCATGTGTTTCCAGCTCTAGAATGCAGAGTCACATGTGCTCTCATTGGTGAGAACACAGACACTGATGGACTACCAACATATTCATGCAACTTCAACAGTTACACTCTTTCTTTTACACAGCAGCTTTACACATTTTGCTTGGCCTTGGCTTCAATCCCATGGCATTGTAGCAATAACCATTTTAGCCATTTTGAAATGTGGCGCGAATTCGCAATATGACATGTCTTTGCCGAAGAATTATCATTTTCGTTTTTTCCCATTAAATAATATAACTGCTCATATAAAGATTCTAAAAGTTTCGTAAAGAATATTTGTCCTGAATTTCGATTCTTTTTAGTCAAGTTGAGCAGTTATAAAAACCCTGGATTTGGGGAAAAAACTTTAGTGTTGTTTGGATGTCACTTAACTCCATGACACACTCTTTTGAGACATCGGTAATTTTCATGCCATGTCTAGAGTTAATCACAAATCTATTTTGATTTGTAGGTTAAATTATTAGTTAGAAAAGAAGAAATTAGTTAATGAATTTATAGTCGATCTTCTTCACGACAAAGTTCTTTCCTACTGTAAATAATATAAAATGTTATATTTATATAATAAAAACTAATTAAAAGAAAATGTTTCTCTTCACGTTTGTTTTTCAACTGAGCATAAATAAATATGCATTTCTGTAATCTTTAATTTATGTTTCTTATAGTGGTTTAAAAGGACACGAAGAAAATATTATACATACATGTCATGAATATAGCATTTCATGCGTATATATCTCTATGACGTTATAACTGTAGTTAGGGTTTTAGGTATAATGATAACACTTTAGTATAAGTGACGTTGAATCATTATATTCTCCCTTACTCAGAGAAAAGCCAAATAAAATAATATAACCTAAGAGAAATCTTAAGGTGGAATAAAACCGAAAACTGCCGTAGCATCATGGACAAGTGTCTTTTACATCATTGGGTTGAAAATTGGTAGATGATAATTGTAGATTTTTTCAATGAGATTGTTCCAAGACAATCTGCAGTCCAACAATCTAGTCCTTCGGTGCCTTTAGCAGAGTTCAGCCTACTACAAGTTTTGGGCCATGTCTCTAGTTTGAAGAAGACTTCCTCCCACAAGTTATAGGAGCCCTTAAAAGGGTTGTGGTTGCTGTCCTATCTCCTCTAACCAAGAGTTGAACCTGACAGAGATCCATTTCTTTTTCCTTTACATGAACAAGTGAAATGATTATAGATATTAGCATTATACAAACAGCTCTGAGATTCATCCTCATCATCACTTAATGTCTGTTGTCCATGCATTGCATGGGTTGGAAAGATTGACTGAGCTGACATGCTGCACCAGACTTTAGTCTGATGTGGCATGGTTTTCTACAGCTGCATACCTTTCCTAATGCCAACCACTCCGAGAGTGTAATGGGTGCTTTTGCATGCCACCGGCACAGGTGTCATTTGCATGGCACTGATATCTGTCATGATTGCAATTTTGTTCAGCTTGATGCGTTTTCTCAAGCACGACATAATGCTGAAGGTTTTGGTCATTGCTTCTAATGAGGCCTAATTGTATCTTCTAATACAACAGGAGGCAATTGCACCTATAATCTACAGCTATCTGTGAACTACACCAACCTATGTTGCTTCTTTACAACTACAAAGACTGGGCAATTTGACCATTAGATGTCATGCGGGCATTGATGCAGAGCATCACTGGTACCAGTGATTTCCTCAGATAATTTTTCAATATTTCATTTAACATCTCCACGCTCCTTTTGGTTATTTTAACAGTCATTTCTCCATGTTGGCATGTCTTACACATATCACTGCTTGTATTTTCATCATCTCAACAGTGAGGTCAGAACATCCTGAGATCCCAACTTATCACACCTCCTCCATATGTCTTCAATTGATGTTCTTGTGCCATGCAACAATTTTCTCAGTGGTTCTCACCATAGCACTTTCTCGTTCAACAGTCCACTTTCCATTCATATCACATGACCATAACATCAGTCACATCTACATACACCAATTGTTGTTTTTAACCCTTCTTTTACTATATTTATAACCAAAATAACCCCATTCCCCTATGAGTTTCAATTATAAAACAACGCTTTTACATTTATTAACATAATAATGTGAATTTTGGAGCACAATTTAACAAAAGGTCTATTGCATTATTTTTGTCTCAAAGCAAATTTAATTACAGATAAATTCAACAAAATATAAAATCATTAACTTTTGTTTAAATATTAGCATAGAAAATGAATTTTTTGCTGATATTCAATAAGTTATACAACAAAATTTTAATAAAAGAAGAAAATTGTGCAAATTATTGGACTAACTATCAGTTGAACAAAATTCACTTATGACAGGTACACAAAAAGGTAAAACAGAACACAATACTAGAATTTATCTTTTGAAGAAAACTTGGAAATGAAATTCATGCCATCAAGTAAATAAAATAAACTCACATGCATATATAAATACATAGAAACAAATATAATAATGATTCACAATACAAATTGATCAAAATTTGTAACACATCTTACAGATAAATAAAAAAGAACTAGGTAATTTTTTTTTTAAATACCTACACACAAATGTATGTATATACACATACACACAATATTCCCAAAAATGCATGGATTTCTTCCAAGCACATAGGAAACCTCAAACTATTTTTATGTTCTGCATAACAATCACTTCAAAGGAGAATTAACAAAAAGCAATCCAACAGTTCTGTTTCTTTGAAAAGATTGGCTAGATCTAATATCTTCCTAAAAATAACTATGAGAAAATTTTTTTAAATCTTACTAAATTCAGGCAGAAATACATTTTTTTTTTGGCACTGGAACTTTTGTCAGAATTGTTTCACTTTCGGAAATACTCAATTTATAATCATACATATTTTTATGTATGCCATATACTTTGCTAGGTTTTTCTGTCTTCTTTTGAAAATCCTTCAAATTCAAACTCACTGCTAGACAACATAAAACTGGTATCCAATTTTTGTCCATAATGAAAAATTTCAGAAAATTGAAATGTAAAAAATTTGGAAGAAAAAAAATCTGTAATTTAATTGTTTACATAGTAAAAACCACATGTTTTCACAAATGTACAAATGAGATTTGCACTGAAATTCTTACTTAAATATGAATAGGTCATTTTGGGTGGCTATGGGTAGTTTGGTAACATTAAGCAAAATCATTTTTGGGGTCTACCAGTGAGTTGGTAACAAAAGGGTTAATACTCAGCACTCATTCCTTCACACCATATATCCATATCATCATAGTCATCACTACAAAATATATCAGAGGACGTCTTTAATATTCAGCTGATCTCACAATTCACTTGCATGACCAATCTGTCTTTCAGCTTAACATTTATACATTCAACTAATCATTACAGTTCTCCAGTACATACACCATCTGTTGTACGTACAACATCTAATCCAGTGGTTCCCAAAGGTAGTATTGAAGGTCCATGAATTAAATTCAAAATTTTATATATACAATATATATACACATAAGGATAAGCATATTAAAAGGGGTCAATGGTAAAACTCACTTAAATCATCTAATCACTCATCTACCTTATTTGCATTCACTTTGCAGTTAGGCTAACATTTCTACTAACAGGTCACACCAACACACTCATCTCTTCTACAAACATCAGCCAATACCTTTAATACTCAATCATGCATTCTCTTGCAGTTCAATTGTCTGCTACATCTTTCATACATGTCTAACATTTAGGCATCCCTCAAGCTACCCTAAGTTCTCCACACACAACAACTATGTTTCACTGCAGTGCATGAAAGATCACACTTCTTCATTCAGTATACGGTTTTGCATACAGGGAGAGATCTTTTATTGCCAACACATAAGCACTTATTCCACTTGACAGACAGCACAAGGTGAAGAGGGAAGAAGTATCCAGTCCGTGGTTAGAAACAATGGATAAAATAAAAAAAAATAAAAAAGTTACCAGGTGTATCATCAATTTCAATGAAATGTTCATCTTCTGGAATGGACTCATCTTCTGGCAATTCAAATAAACTCAACAGTGCTTGAAGTAGACTGGCCCTACATAACAACAATAATTGAAGTATTAATAATAATTTCTAATCTAGATACAAGGTCAGTAATTTCAAGTGGGGGTGGGGGCATTTGATTAAATTTGACCCCAGTTTTTTGACTGATAATGTATTTTGTTATACATAGCGCAGAATGATGAAAGGAAAAGAGAAACGTTGACCTCATGGAATCTGAAGACAAAACACAAAGAGTAGGAAGAAACACAAGGCATTTTGACCAAGACTCTAATGAGTCTTCCAACTGACTGCCCTTAACAACAACAACAATAGTAGTAGTAATAGTTTCAAATTTTGGCACAAGGCAGCAATTTCGGTGGAGGGGGATAGTTGATTACCCCAGTACTTTGCTGGTACTTATTTTATCAAACCCAAAAGGGATGAAAGGGCAATATCAACGGAATTTGAACTCAGAACATATAGATGGACAAAATACTTCTAAGCATTTTGCCTGAGGTGTCAATAATTCTGCCAATTTGCAATAATAATAATAATAATAATAATAATAATAATAATGGCATTCAAAGCTACAGGATCAAAAGATTTTATGAATGTCATGCACGAATAGCTGCGCAACTCAACACCTTATTAAATGCCAAACAAGTAAAGCCGGAGTGGTTTACATGGGGTAGGACAGGGCTGTGCCTGAAAAACCTCGAGAAAGACAATACGGTAGACAATTACAGGCTGATATCATGTTTGCCACTTATGTGGAAGTTATTGACTGGAATACTCGCAGAGTCAATGTACGAACATCTGGGGAAAAATGGAGTCCTGCCACACAAGCAGAAGGGTTGCAAGCATAAGTGTAGAGGTACCAAGGATCAACTCTTGGTAGACAAAACTGTACTTAAGAGACTGCAAAAGGAGGAAAAGTAACTTAGCCATGTCATGGGTTAACTATCTTAAGGTGTACGATATGCCCCCACACTCTTGGATAATGGAATGTATGAATCTATTTGGTATTGCAGCAAATGTTGAGTGATTACTTGGAAAAAGTATGGCGAATTGGAGGACGGACCTGACAGCATACGGAAGAAGTTTAGGGACAGTAGAAATTAGGAGGGGTATCTTCCATGGGGACTGCCTGTCTCCACTGATCTTTGTACTGTGCTTGATACCACTAACACTGATTCTGAGGAAAGCAAAAGTTGGGTATGTATTCAAAAGCCGCCAACAAAAAGTCAACCATTTGTTATTCATGGATGACCTCAAACTTTATGGTAAAGATGAAGCCCAAGTCAGTTCCCTCGTTGATACAGTGTCTACTTTCAGTGCTGATATCAGTGCGATACCGTTGGGGGAGGTTATGAAGCAGACAGGCTATAAGTACTTGGGGATTATGGAAATGGATAAATTGATGGACAAAGAAATGACAGAAAAATTTAAGGTGGAGTACTTGCGCAGACTGAGACTGATCCTTAAGTTGAAATTAAACAGGCGGAATAAGATCGAAGCTATCAACACCTGGGCAGTTTCACTCCTTAGATATGGAGCAGGAGTAATCGCATGGACAGTAGACGAACTAGACAGCTTTGACAAAAAGACAAGGAAGTTGCTAACTAGATATGGGTCACTCTACACAAAAAAGTGACACAGACAGACTGTAAGTACCAAGAAAAAGAGGAGGAAGAGGATTTATTGGATGTGAACACAGCATTAGAGCAGAAGAAAACAACATAGCATGGTATGTAAATAATGCCACAGAACCGCTATTATTAGAAGTAGGAAGGTCAGGCTTGGGTAGGATGAAAGATTGCAAAGTACAATACAAGAAATTAAAAACGAATGAAATTAAAAATAGGTGGGTAAAGAAAAGAATGCATGGTCAATTTCATAGGGATGTTGAAGATAAGAAAGACAGAGAAAAAAGATGGCTGTGGATGACTAAAAGTGATTTAAAACCAGAAATGGAGGCTCTAATCAGTGCTGCCCAAGAGCAAGCACTAAGAACAAACTACATAAAATACAGAATAGACAACACAGCAGAAAGTGATAAGTGCAGAATCTGTGGACAAAACAGTGAAACCGTATGGCATATTACCAGCCAATGTATGCCACTAACCCTGAAGGAATATAAGAGATGCCATGACAATATAGCCAGGCTTGTCCATTGGACAGTTTGCTACAAGTATGGACTTGACAGAGCAAAAAATTGGTATGACCACAAGCCTAAAGGCATCGTCGAAAATGGAAATGCAAAGATCCTATGGGATTTTATGATTCAGTGCGACCATGAGACAGAGAATAGGAAGCCAGACGTAGTCTTAATTAATAAAGAAAGCAAACTATGCTGGATCATAGATATACCATGCCCAGCTGACAACAAGGTGTGCGATAAGGAAGAAAGAAAAGTCAAGAGATATGACAGGTTAGCTTGGGAAGTTAAGCAGTTGTGGTCGATGAAAAAGGTAGCAGTGGTACCAATAATTGTCAGAGACCTGGGAACAGTGACCAAAAATCTCAAGAAGTATGTGGAACAAATACGGGCTGCAATAAGGGTGAAGCACTTGCAGAAAACAGCACTGCTTGGAACCACTCGAATACTCTGGAAGGTGCTCGAAAAATAAGAGGTGTTACCTTAATTCACTGGTAGTGAAGTGAAGAGCTGACACCGTAGTACATCTCCAGCATTAGAAGCTGTGCAAAGGCAATAATAATAATAATCCTTTCTACTATAGGCACAAGACCTGAAATTTGGGGGAGGGGGATAGTCGATTATATTGATCCCAGCACTCAACTGGTACTCACAACGATTAGCCAAAGATGATTTTAAAAATGAAAATATCTGAAATAAACTCGACTGCTCTCACAAACTAGAATACTAAAAATGAGCCTGACCGCCCTAAAAAATTAAGTAAAAGAAAAATGTAAAAATAATCTTGAATTCTTGTCCAGTACCTAATGGTAGTCTTGGAATGTGAAGGTCGCAGTAGAAAATTTAGTAACAATAATAAATAGTTTATCCTTATCTAAGACAAGCCAAAGTTAACAAATTCCCCATTCAAATAGTTACAGCCTAAAAGGAAAAAATTGCATTTTGCATCTACACTGTGTGTCAAAGTAGCAGTAATAAAAATAATCCTTTCTACTAAAGGCATAAGGCCTAAAATTTGTGGAGAGTGGGATAGTTGATTACTTCGACCCCAGTATTTAACTGGCACTCTATTAACCCCAAAAGGGTGAAAGGCAAAGTCAATCTTGGCAGAATTTGAACTCAGAATGTGAAAACAGATGAAATACAGCTAAGCATTTTACCCTGCATGCTAACAATTCTGCTGGCTTACTGCCTTAGTAGTAGTGGTGGTGGCGGCGGCGGCAGCAACAGCAGTAATAATTGTTTTGAGTTTAGGCAGAAGGCTAGTCATTTTGAGAGGAGGGGGTTAGTTGATACCATCAGCCCAATACATGACTGGTACTTATATAATGATTCATTACACAAATTTTGAGGTGAGACATCTGACTGTTGATCCCCACCTTCCTAGTAGTTAATAGTAAAGTTAACCTCAGGACAAAGAGACTTAGTAGAAATACCGTAACTCATTTTTGGTGACAAAGAGAAGGACAATGACAACAAAAGAACAATGGTCAACATGGGCAAATTACAGATTTTGGTTCAGAACCTGCCTCACATCAACATCATCATGAGTAAATGTTACTTACCAAAGTGATTCATAAGTCGTCAGAAATACTGGTGCTTCAGTGAGAAGTTTTGTCACACCCAAAGCACAGATCTTCCTTTCAATGTTGCCAGAGACTTTCTGAAGATCTATGACATATAGACGTTCAACTACCATACCAAACATCCTAAACAAGTAAAAGAGTAGTAGTAGTAGTAGCAGCAGCAGCAGCAAGCAAGCAACAATAGTATCAGTCACAAAGGCATAACAACACAGTTGAGAAACTCCCTTTGCAACCACAATTCCAGGTTTGATTCTACTTCTCTACCATACACTTAGGTTGACTAAGGCCATGTGAGTAGAATCTGGTAGATGGAAATTGAGCACAAACACACACACACATGTATAAGTACACACGCACACACATGTATAAGTACACACACACACACACGCCCACAGAGGATGTTCCAAATAAATATATACACACATTAAATGACTAAAAAATCAGTGTTCTTAAAATACATTTATATTCAAAATTTAATAGAATCTACAAAAAGAGAAATAAATCTTTTTTATGAATACTTGTTTTCAAACTGCTGACCATTCTGGTATAGGTCCTGCTGATAATATTAAGCAATGGAATGGCAAACATCAGGAGATATTTCATTTGATACTTATGTGTACGCTCATTCAATGGCTGCTCTCCAGTTGTCAACTGTTACCAGTTTCATGTTGTGAAATTTAAGAATTCTCATAAAAAAAAAAGTCTAAGGGTATGAAGTCAAGTGAACATGGATGGTATTATACTGATCACATTCACTCAAACTACCTGTTTGGCAAAATCTCATCAAGATAGGCACTTACAATACTATGGTAGTGTAGAGGTACCCCATTTTGCTAGAAATAAATCTCCACATCTTCAAAGTTCTTTTGAATGCTTGGTACAACAGATTGTCACAGCAAGTTCAAGTAAATGTAACCAGTCACAGTTCCGTTAAGATAAAATGGTCCAATTAATCCTTTTGATGATAAACTACACTCTACTTCTGGTAAATTATGTGCAGATTCTCAAGTCCCCAGTAGGTGTGATAGTGTGGTTAATTGAGCCATTTAATGTAAATGTAGTCTTAATCACTCCAAACAACCTTTGTAAAAGGTGGTAGAAGTTGCATACTCTCCAGCAAAGTTCCACTCTTCAGTCCAGTTCACATCAATGAGAGCCTGGACTAATCTTGGAATGTAACTTTTCTGATGACAGTACTTCAAAATGCAACAGATGCTTGGTTCTGAAACTCCTTTCTCACAACTTGCTTGTCACAGTTTTCTCAAACTCTGGCAATACATTTCTGATATCATTTCCTGTTCTGTGGGGCTCATCAATATCTACAGTCTTCCAGAATGTTTTTTTTTTTTTTTTTTTGTGTGTGTGGCCTTTCTGAACAGTTAAATCTACTTTAAATTTATCTCTAGTTTGAGTGATGGTAAGTTTCTGTTTGAAATTTCCTCTGAAAATGTCTTTGCACATCAACTGCATTTTCAAACTTCTAGTAGCTCATTAAGATAAATTTCCTTTGTTCAAAGCTTAGTCTGGCTTCCTTCATTATTTCTAATGAGTTAAATCTCAAAAGAAATGAAAATTGCGTTGCCAATGGTTAAAATGCAGATACATTTTCAGGGGGACAGCCAGTCTGTGTGCATGTATGTTTGTATGTGTGTGCGTGTGTGTGTGTGTGTGTGTGTGTATATATATATATATATATATATATGCTTCAAACGGATATGTAAAAAGCACCAGTGCTGGTGCTACAAGATGTTTGTGGTTTGGGTTCAGTCCCATTGTGAGACAATTACATAACTAATTTATGTGAAAATCTAAAAGAACAAGCAAAACCCAACAACTCGTTTCCAACAGGTGAAGGAACTCAAAAGAGAACATACTACAAAGACACTGAGTATCAAGAGAGAATAGTCCTAACAGTAGCACAACCGGTAAAGCAAAGATGGTTAGAATACACCAAGAAATTGTATGAAAGTGATCCAAGGGTTGCCATGGTTGACAAAAATTTAGGGTATGAGCAAAAAAAAGAGGTAGAAAGAGCTCTGGAAAATATTTTTAAAAATGGGAAAGCACCAGGTTTAGCTGCAGTACCAATTGAAATGATCAAGGTTACAGGAGAGTTCCAAAACAATACTCTATAACCTCTGCTGAAAGATCTGGAGAGAGGAAGTGTGGCTGCCAGATTGGTGCAGAGTAGAATATGTACCTATACACAAAAGGGGGAGACCTGTTTATGTGTGAGAATTATTGAACAGTCACTCTGGTACCACATGCAAGTGAACTACTTTTAATCAATAAAAAATCAGCTAAAGAATAGGCAGGCTGGACGAGTAGATGTGGCACAAGAAATCATCTGCATTATCTCCAAGCAATTTTAGAAAAAACTAGAGCACACAACTTCCTTTTGCTAAATTGATTACAGAAAGGTCTTTGACTATGCAAACTATAGCCATATTCCAAAATACCTCATTAGGCTCATCAAGCAACTCTTCATTCAGCAAAAGTCCTGAATCTGAGTAAATAATGAGAAGAGAGGAAAGTTGAAAACTGAGAAAGGAGTTCATCAGGGCTGTATTCTTCTTTCTTCATGCTTGTTCAACATTTACACTGAGTGGAGAGTAAGAGAGGCAATAGAGGAAGAAGATGGCCATCAAAACACATCACTTGTATATTTCTAATATAATAAAGTAGGCAGACAAAGCTGTTCTACTTGCCAAGACTGAAGCTAGACTACAAGAAATGACAGAGTGAAGAAAGTATCAAATATGTACAGTCTTTATCTCAACCATAAGAAAAGTGATTGTAGTAAGAAAAGAGAAAGTAGACATTAACTTCAAACCGGGCCCTGAAAGAGCTCAAACAGGTTGAATTGGAACCCAAGATACTTCAACAATTCTGTCACCAGAAAAACTGTCCCGAGTTAAAAACAAGACAAGTGATTTGGCCCAGATGTATTTATGGCTACAAAGCATGGACTCTGAACAAATTTGGAAAGAATATAATCAATGCGTTTGAAATGTGAGTATATAGGAGAATGTTACAAGTCTCTTTCAAGGATTATCAGACAATGAATGGGTGTTGCAAAAAGTAGGTGAAAGACTACCATTCCTGAACATTGTGAGAAAACAAAAGCTCTTCTGTTATGGCCATATTCAAAGAAGTAAAGGTTTGGGAAACCTTATAATGGAAAGAGTAGTAGGCATTAGATTAAGAGGCCAGCAAAGAACACAATGGATGGACAGTATCACAAGTGGTTCGGCAAAAGTGGAGAAAGCAGCTGGAAAGGTGGCGCTTCATCATCATCCTTAACAAGGAAAACTTTTGCTGTAGTGTCATCAGTGCACTGCAGGCATATGATACGTTTGAGGTGTTCAAATGTAACATTTGTTCCCTGAAGACGGAAGCTCATCTCACCTGATGATGGAATCAATCTACAATCATTGTTTTGGACCACCGAGCTCCCAGAAACAGCTGTTGGATTTGTAACACTTTTCTTCAACTTCATTAATTCTTGATATTTCTAATCTGTGCAAGTCAGACCTTTTTGTATGTAAACATATATACATCTTTTGCATTTTTTGTATTTAATATATTAAATATTCTTTGTATATTGACCAGCCTAACTTGCTTATCTTTACATCTACTCCTGTATCCACTCAAGTTTAAACCTTTTGAGCACTACTAGGTGTATTCTATATGAAGAATATCTGATTCTCATCTATGAATTATATATATATATATATATATATATCATCATCATCATTTAGCGTCCGCTTTCTATGCTAGCATGGGTTGGACGGTTCAACTGGGGTCTGTGAAGCCAGAAGGCTGCATCAGGCCCAGTCTGATCTGGCAGTGTTTCTACGGATGGATGCCCTTCCTAACGCCAACTACTCCGTGAGTGTAGTGGGTGCTTTTTACGTGCCACAGGTGCCAAGCGGCCACGGACGGATGGTGCTTTTTACGTGCTACTGGCATGGGGGCCAGGCGAAGCTGGCAACGGCCACGAACGGATGGTGCTTTTCACGTGCCACCGGCACAGAGGCCAGTCGGGGCGGCGCTGGCAACAGCCACGATCGGATGGTTCGCTTACTTGTCACCGGCACTGGTATCACAGCTGCAATTTCCATTGATGTTGATCGACTTCGATTTTGGTTCTGCTTTCTATCTGATTTGATTTGGTTTGATTTTGATTTTCACTTGCCTCAACGGGTCTTCACAAGTGGAGTTTTTGTGTCCCAAGAAGGAAAGGTATGTATAAGTCGACTGGCTACATACCAGGTAGAGGCCACGGGTTACGGTCTCACTAGTCTTGCCGGGTCTTCTCACGCACAGCATACTTCCATAGGTCTCGGTCTCTAGTCATTTCCTTGGTGAGACCTAAAGTTCGAAGGTCATGCTTCACCAACTCGTCCCAGGTTTTCCTGGGTCTACCTCTTCGACAGGTTCCCTCAACTGCTAGGGTGAGGCACTTTTGCACACAACTATCTTCAGCCATTCTCGTCACATGACCATACCAGCGCAAACGTCTCTCTTGCACACCACAACTGATGCTTCTTAGGTCCAACTTTTCTCTCACGGTACTTACACTCTGTCGATTATGAACACTGACATTACACATCCATCAGAGCATACTGGCTTCATTTCTTGCGAGCTTACGCATATCCTCAGCAGTCACAGCCCATGTTTCATGTAGCATGGCTGTACGTACACATGCATCATACAGTCTGCCTTTTACTCTGAGCGAGAGGCCTTTTGTCACCAGCAGGGGTAAGAGCTCTCTAAACTTTGCCCAGACAATTCTTACTCTAGCAATTACACTTTCAGCACACCCACCACCGCTACTGACTTGGTCACCTAGGTAGCGGAAGCTATCAACTACTTCTAGTTTTTCTCCCTGGAACGTGGTAGAAGTTGGTCTCTGCACATTTTCAGTGTTTATTGCTCCTGAGCATCTGCCACAGACAGAAACTATTTTCCTAGTTAGCCTTCCTTTGACATTGCTGCACCTCTTATGTGTCCATAGCTTACACTTGGTGCACCTTATAGAGTTTCTACCTACACCTTTTTTACAGATCGAGCAGGGCCATCTACCTGATTGGTCTACCTTCCTACTTATTAGGACTTTGGTTTTGGCTAGGTTGATTCATATATCATAATAGTGGGACTGAGGCTGAATGCTGAGGACATGTGGAGATTAGAGAGTCACAAATTTGGTATGTGCTGCTGGATGTGCAATGTCAGTGTACAACAGAATGCAACTGTATTTAGAGAAAAGTTAAACATAAGAGGAATTAGTTGTAATGTGCATGAGAGAAGACTGCTAGTTTGGTAATGTGATGTAAATAGATAAGTAGATAGAAGTTGTGGAAGAGGGAAGCCAGGAAAACATGGGACAAAACACATGGGAATGCCAATCTGAAAATGCTTAGCATTACAAAGAAGATGACAAAGTACCAAGATATATGGTGCATTACTGTACTCAAGAAGCCTTGTCCTCTATAACAGAACTGATATCCTAAAACCACAGTGCTATGTAAAAAGCACCGGTACTGGTGCCACGTTAATGGTACCTGTGAACTAGTGATGGCACCATGTAAAAAGCAATGGTGACAGTGCCACATAAAAAGCACTGGTGCTGGTGTCATGTAAACGGCACAGGTGATGGTGCCACTAAAAAGTACCCAGGACAGTCTGTGGAGTGGTTGGCAATCGAAAGGGTATCCAGCTGTAGAAATTAAGCCAAAAAGAAAGTATGGAACCTGGTGCAGCCCCTACACTCACCAGCTCCTGTCAAGCCATCCAACTGATGCTAGCATGGAAAACAGATGTTAAATGGTGATGATGATGATGGTTGTGTGTGTGTGTTTCCATTTGGGATCTACATAAGTCATTCACTGTGAACTGTGTTGTTGTTATCCCTTCCTTTGTTAACAAATTACACGCTTGGTGCCTTTGAAGATGTGTGAAACAAGAGATGTCTTATTTGGTAAAAGATAGAAACATGGAATGGCATCCAGTTGTAAAACATTACTTCAATAATTTTTTTAACTATCTAACTTGTGCTAACATAGAAAAAGTAAAATAATAAATGTATGTGTGTGTGTGTGTGTTTAGACAAATGTTACAGATAAATGTATTGAGATGAAAACTACAGGATGTTTTCTAAAAAACATGTTACAATATGTTGAGAACACTACAGCAAGTGTTGGGAGTAAGAACAGCATGTGTTAATAAGATCACCACAATCTGCATTCAGACAAACACTACATTGTATTGTTTACAAGAAAAAAACTGTAAAACCTCAATTTGAAAAAAAAGGGAGATGTTGCTCAGGTGATGCCAATTGCTGTAGCTATCAGTGAAGGGAGGGAGAAATTGGAATGTATGGGTGTGTGGAGGGAGAAAAGGAAAAAGATGGTACAAACAGAGTGAATACTTACTTTGCTTGGATATTGTCAATAGTTTGTATTAAGACACTGGCTTCATATTTAATGGCAAAAAGACTAAAAAATACCAGCAAACCTGATAAAAAAAAAAAGAGACAGAGAGAGAAGGTAATAAAAGAGAATTAAATGCATTCACAGAAACAAATATATGAACACACAATTTTTTGATTAGCATACTCCGAACCAGAGATAATCTCAGTAAAAATGCAAAAGTCTAATAATTTAAATATGAGCAATCAAAGAAACTGCAACATAACTGCCAGTAATAGCAGTCAAACTCCCTCAGATCTTATCCAATAAGAATACAAAGTGTTTTACTTTCTGCAGTCTTCTCCCACATTACAGTCTGATCAGCCAAGGCCAGACACTGAGCCTCTTGAAGTTTCATATAATTTTACATGTGCTAGATACAAGCATGGCTATATGGTTCAAAGTTAATCTTACTGTTTATCCCATTATATGTGTATCTTTATCTTTCAATTGAAACATTCTGAGGAATGGTGAGGCTGTTCTTTAACAAGTCTCCTCACACCAATGGTAGCATAGAAAGATAAGGTGTAAAAATGATGATGACAATAATGATATCCACTAAAACAGGCTGTGAATTCAAAACTTCTATTTATTACAATTTTCAGGTTTCAATCTTCAAAACCGCTTAGCTACAGATCCTTAAGTCATCTTAAAATCCTCATCATCATTTAACGTCCGCTTTCCATGCTAGCATGAGTTGGACGATTTGACTGAGGTCTGGCGAACCAGATGGCTGCACCAGGCTCCAATCTGATCTGGCAGAGTTTCTACAGCTGGATGCCCTTCCTAATGCCAACCACTCCGAGAGTGTAGTGGGTGCTTTTGCATGCCACCAGCATGTGGGCCAGTCAGGCAGTACTAGCAACGACCAAGCTCAAATAGTGCTTTTCATGTGCCACCTGCACAGGAGCCAGTCCAGCAGCACTGGCAACGACCCTCTCAAATGTTTTTTCACATGCCACCAGCACAGGTGCCAGCACGGCAATACAGGTAACGATCACGCTCAAATGGTGCTTTTTATGTGCCACCGGCACAGAGGCCAGTCTGCTGCTCTGGCAATGATCATGCTCGGATGGTACTCTTAGCACTCCACTAGCACGGATGCCAGTCATCGAATTTGATTTCGATTTCACTTGCCTCCACAAGTCTTCGCAAGCAGAATTTAGTGTCCAATGAAAGAAAGTTACGCATAAGTAGGTTGGTTACACCCCCTGACATAGGCCACGAGGTTATGGTCTCACTGGGCTTGCCAAGTCTTCTCAAGCACAGCATATTTCCTAAGGTCCTAGTCACTAGTCATTGCCTCGATGAGGCCCAATGTTCGAAGGTCATGCTTCACCACCTCATCCCAGGTCTTCCTGGGTCTACCTCTTCCACAGGTTCCTTCAACTGCTAGGATGTGATACTTTTTCACACAGCTGTCCTCATCCATTCTCGCCACATGACCATACCAGCACAGTCGTCTCTCTCGCACGCCACATCTGATGCTTCTCAGGTCCAACTTTTCTCTTAAGGTACTTAAAAATACAGGTAATTATACACATAGACACACATAGACAAAATTATTCATTAATATAATATACCAGTTGTTCTTTTTAAAAAGAAGAAAACTTATTTGTTAACTCTTTTGATACCAACTCGGCTGAAACCACTTCTGGCTCTGTTGTACAAATTTCTTGTTTTCATAAATTTTGAATTAAAATCTGTTGTTGTATCTAACATTATTTCAATAGTTTCTATAGATGTATGTCCTCACTTCACAAACCACTTTTTATCATAGATTGCATGTTTTTTATCATTCCACTAGAATTAGGGAATTTATTCACAACAAGACTTCAGAATACCACCTACCCTTTGTTCTCTTCCTTCATTTCTCAATATATTTATTTTCAGCCTCACCTGGCCCCCGTGCTGGTGGCACGTAAAAAGCACCATCCGATCATGGCTGTTTGCCAGACTCGTCTGGCACCTGTGCCGGTGGCATGTAAAAAGCACCCACTACACTCACGGAGTGGTTGGCGTTAGGAAGGGCATCCAGCCGTAGAAACACTGCCAGATCAGACTGGGCCTGGTGCAGCCTTCTGGCTTCCCAGACCCCAGTTGAACCGTCCAACCCATGCTAGCATGGAAAGCGGACGCTAAACGATGATGATGATGATTTCAAACATTAATGAATGCCAGTATCAATAATCATGAGTTTCCAATAGTTCTATTGTTGTATAACAGATGGTGACAAAAGGATAGGAAAGCCTAAACACTACCAAATATATTTTTGTTTGATACATCAATTTATCAGCTGTTTCTCAATGATATACATTTCTTTTACAGGTACACACATCATCATCCAGTGTGCTTTAGCTATTAAGGTATGCTAACATCCTGTATCTTCAAGATTTTGGTCTAATAGTCTGCAGAGGCACCACTCTCCAGCAGACATAGCTTATTTTCAGTTGGAATAACAGAAGTGATGTACCTTATCCACAGACACAATATGCCATTCAGTCCAGGAATAAATCCCTCAATATTATAATCAGAAGATCAATACCTTAAACATCAGACCATGTACTTTCACAATGTGTGCACATGCACACAAACAAAGATGCACACATACAAGAGATGTTGCACAGAATTTCTGTCTATTAAATTTCACTAAGAATATATTGATCAACATAAAGTCATGATAGAAGACACTTACCTTGAGTGTTGTGGGGTGGGATTGAACCAAGAGGTTATAAAGCAAATTTCTTAACCACATACATGTGTTACTATGTCCATGCCTATGAACTCATAACTCACAGGAATAAACAATCTAACGGCGTATTTGTGGGAGAGGTTTCAGACTGATAAAGCCAGAACAGTGGATAAATGCCTTGTATTTATTCCAGTTCAAAACCCACCTAGGTCAACTCTGCCTTTCATACTTCTATGGTCAATAAATTAAATATCCTTTGAAGACAGTGAGTTGACAGAATGTTAAAATATTAAAGGAAATATTTGTTTCAGTTCTGCCCTTTTTAAGTTGAACTGTAGCCTCCTGTCACCAGAAAAGGAAATCATTGTGACTTCATCTGCCCTTGTAGACAAATATTGTTTGCTGCATTACCAGGATACCCATTTAACCCACACATTCTAAGGTAAAATATTGGAATGATATAGCCACTGAAACAAATAGAACCAGTAGCCTGATCACTTTTGATCTTTGCTAACAAGTCCTCAACCTGGCTGCATTCCTCAAATGTACTGGCCTTGCTTTTCTTGTAAAAAGAGGGAAACCCATGCACTAACCACTACACTCTCAGAGTGGTTGACATTAGGAAGGGCATCCAGCTGTAGAAACTTTGCCAGATCAGATTGGAGCCTGGTACAGCGTTCTGGCTTGCCAGTCCTCAGTCAAGCCATCCAACCCATGCTACCTTGGAAAACAGACATTAAATAACGATGATAATGATGATGATATATACATGTATATATGCATCTAGAATTCCCTTTTATAAATACAGGACTATACAGGGATAACTGTCTTATAGTCAACTGTAATTTAAACGGCCATGAGTTAGATAAACTTAGGAAGAATCTGATTACTTTCTTACAAAGAATTGGCTTACGGATTACGACAGAAAGTAACCTTAATAACATATATTTTGTTTAGATATTACCTTATATTTGCAATTAAATTTAAACTGTACGGTAGGCCCAATGAAAAGCTATTTTATATTAATAAAGAATCAAATCATCCACCCTTAATTTTTAAGAACCTAGTTAGTAATATAGGAAGGTGCATATCCTTCATATCTTCAGGTGAGACAACATTTCAAAATGCCCAACCGCATTATAATAATGCATTAAGGAACAGTGGATTCTTGGAGAAGATCCAGTATAGTCAGACTAATTCTAGCAATAATAGACCATGTAGAATTAGAACTAGGAAAGTTTTGTGGTTTCATCCAGAATTTAATATTGCCGTATAAACAAATATAGGTAGGGAATTCTTGAAACTAATTTCTAAATATTTTCAAAGTAGCCGTAAGTTCTATAAAATTTTTAACAGGAGAACAGTGAATAAAGATTATTTGCCAACTTGGCAAATATTCTTTACCTACAGCTACTGTTTATAACTCGCTCAGAGATTTATTATTGCTTGTTTCCACTTTTTCAAGATCAGTGATTTTTCGTCGTTGGAAAAAGTATATATATTTGCATTGAGAACCACTTCCCATCGCCAACCGGTGGTTGTCACACGCTGATGATGGGTCAATACCCAGAAACTCGGGACCGTGTGTATCACATCAGGCTGGAGATGGGAACAATGACTTCCCTTTGTAAATACTGATAGGGCACAGATAGTGTGTCAATAGCCAGCTGGAGGAGATGTCTTCCTGGGGTTACAAGATACAGTAGCATCGACCCTTAAGCGTTAGCCACATTTAGGTGGAAAATATACTTCACAATGTTGTGCAGCTGTTTACAACTTGCTCAGAGATTTATTGTTACAAACATATATATATATATATATATATACACACACATACACTTATACATATATACATACATATACACACACACACACACACACTTATACATATATACATACATATACACACACACACACATACACTTATACATATATACATACATATACACACACATATATATATATATATACACACACACACACATATATATATACAAATATATATATATATATATACACACACACACACACATATATATGTATATATAAATATTTTATAGTTATATAAATAATTATAACAAAGGTTCGGCTTTAAGCCTCACCACGCACCATAAGATCACCTTAAAATCTCCAAGAATAACACACTTTATTGTAGGCAACCAAAAGAAAGATATGAATTATACTCGGAGGTATATCTTTATGAATGTGGATAGCTATTGGACATGCGATGATGCCGATCGCATGCATATTTTGAAATACTTGTAAACTTATACTGAATACTATGCTGATGAGAAACAGTAAGTAACATCATTTTTTACTTTAAGTTTAAAACACTTTCATAGTTAACCATCCTTATTGATTCATTATTTTTCTTTTGTTTGCCTACAATAAAGTGTGCTATTCTCAGAGATTTTAAAGTGGTAAGAAGGACTTTAGTATCTATTTCTTACAGTGAGTGGTGAAGCATAAATCCAACCCCTTGTTATAATCATGTATATAATTATAAAATATTTTGTAAAATTCATCTATAAGGTTTTTATTTCCGCACTGGCTACCTGGTAAAATCATTATTGATTTTACCCTTTATTATTAAAATTAATATTTGAATACATACATATATATATGTGTGTGTGTGTGTGTGTGTGTGTGTGTATGTGTGTTTATTATACATACACATACATATGCTCGATAGGCTTCTGTCTGCTTGCTCAAGGTACCAAAGTGTGGGCCTGAACCTGAAACCATATGGTTGGGAAGCAACTGTTATATATATGGGTGCGAATGCTATTCCACATTCTCTCATTAAAACTATAAAGATATGCACAGCTCAAGCAATGAGTCACCTGCTTATGTCTCCCATAAACAACACATTCTATGTCTCAGTGGTTTCATCAATTTCATAATCTGGCCAGTAGAATAAAAGTATTTTACTTAAAAAGCAAGGATTGGCAAGGGAAAAGGCATGGAATACTGCCTCAAGATCATGCTTGAAATCTAGCCAAAATTGGAAAGCAAACAAAAAAATGATGATGATGAATCTTCACAATGGAGAACACTCACATACAATCTTCTTAGCACGACAAAAAAAAATTAAAGCTATTAGTTTTACCTCACCCTTACTCTTCAACAAAACCCGACTGCAGTAGGGGCAAGGGAATTCTAAAAAGTTATTTTATTGCACAAATGTGATGACAGAAGCAGTTCCAGGCAACAAGCTTGCAGAATAAATAGTTGGCAAGCCTTCCTGAAGAACATGGTAACTTACTCTTGATATATTTGGTTGTTTTAGAACTCTGAAGACGTTGGAATAGAAGCATAAAGATTTGGTTGATGTATGGGGAGATGACATCTCTGAAAAGCAAAAATAAAAGTAAATTAAAAAGTACAATCAGAATGGTAAAAATAAATGTATATCAATGGTTTGCTTTCTCTCATTGATATACTCTGGTACCTAGGGGCACATTCATTATCCAAGCCTTATCTGCTCATCCCTGCATAACACTGAAGAGATGGAAATAACCTAGAAGATTGTTGCTTCTTGGCAGAAACAGCCATAAGGAATTAGCATTTGCACACCCATTCGCTTTATTGACAATCTGCTTATTTGCTCACTTGTTTCTATATGCTTATATGCTTCCACACCTTGTTTATGCAATTACCAATATTTTCAACTTGATAATCTAATACATGTGTGTGTATTCAGAAATAATGTTCGTTTACCTGTTTTTTCTAGCATGTCAGGTTTTCTGGTGGTGGTCTGGTATTTTTTAAGTCTACTATTTCAGTAGAATTCTACGCATGCAGGAAACATCAGTCAAAAGTGAAAGATTGGGAGATTTTAGCTTTTTGAAAGCTGGTAGGTGTTGGGTGGGTAAGCTGGAAGAAGGGGCACTGAATGTTTCTTTAAGAAGAATTAAACTATAAAAAATATGTATACATATATATATATATATATATATATATATTTCCCAGATTTGTAATCTCAGTATTTTTCTATGTAGATAACAAAAAAATTCGAAAAAAAGGTTACAAATTAAGAAACTGCAATGGGGATAGGGGGAAATTTAGATATAGAAAATGTGATTTCTGGACAAAATCATATTAACCCCCTTTTATACAATAAAACAATACATAGTATCTGATCCTTCATAAGAACAGAAAGCACTTTCATGCAAATTGTACCTTCATCCTACACTATTAAACAAACAATAACTTCCATTATTCCATTAACTATGTATCAGCTGTGCCAGTTCTGCCCATAAGAAAGGAGCAAATAATACAATGTGCTTGAAGGTCATAAACCCTGGCAATGCTGGGATGCATTGCTAGTATGTATATAAAAGAGAGGTGTATGTTGGTGTAAGTGCAATCATGATCAAATTAATCCAAGGTTTAATCATTTGCACAGTACCTGACATAAGGGTGGTCTGACCCAAGTGAAATTGGGGGAATGAAAACTCTCTTGAAGCTTATCAGATTGAGTGTGCTTTTAAAGAATTGAGTGTTTATTGAGCAAAAACACCTAAAGCTTCACAAGGCTCCGGTAGGGGGTGGTGGCGAACCCTGCTGTACTCTTTCACAACATTCTCTTGCTCTTTCTTCCTGTTTCTGTGTCACCTGCATTTCGAAGGGCCAGCCTTGTCACACTCTATGTCACACTGAATCCTCCCCCAAGAACTACATTAAGGGTACACATGTCTGTGGAGTGTTCAACCACTTCCACATTAATTTCACGAGCAGGCTGTTCCATCGATCAGATGAACTGGAATCCACGTCGCTGTAACCAATGGAGTGTCACCTATATGTTGTTATGATACAGTGTATGATGCAGTGTGGTATGGTGCATGTGGGTAAACTGTGTTATGTACACAACAGAACACCCCCACAACCAGACATCCTCCTCATACTTATTAGTTTCATATATGCTAATTCTCATGAGTGACTGTGGAAATAAGTTAGCACAGAAAAGAGCAACACTTACATATTCAAAAGAATATAAACTAGTTTATATTATAAATAGAAAGAGAGAGAAAGCGAGTGGGATAAAGAGGTGGGGGAAATGAGAAAGAAAGATAAACAGAAAGAAGAGAGTGAAGAGCAATACTTCTTGAGAGAGGAATGTAAATAGAAGCGGAAGAAGGAAGGGGAGGGGGAGAAAAAGAAATAGCAAACAGTAGGAGAGAGGATAGGAAGAGAGAGGCACATTACTTACTGTGGAAGGAATTCTATGATGTAATTGAGGAGGTAAAACCCTTCATGGTCATTGGCTTTGGAAGCAATCAGTTTCTGGAAAGCTCCCAACAAACCATTCTGGAAGAAGAAATAAAACAGTGAAATGTCACCATCAACTATAATAAAGAATTTGTAAATTACATAAAAACCGTCTACTGGAAATCTTGCTAACAACCAATTTGAAGAGGTGTAAAGAAATTTTTATATTTTACTAGTTTTAATCATTGAATTTAGGCCATTGTGCAGTGCTAGGTTCAAGCGTATAGTTGATTGTGACTGCTTACAGACAGACACAGAAGTTGGTACTTATTTTATTGAAGTTAGAGAATAAAACAAAGTTGACCAGGGCAAGATTTCAACTCAAGAGACATGACTAAAATACGAGATGGATATGCAATGCATATGGATGAATAAGGTTGTATGAAGAAGTTATAATCTTGGGTTGGATGACTTGACTGAGGACTGGCAAACAAGATGGCTGCACCAGGCTTCAATCTGATCTGGCAGAGTTTCTACAGCTGGATGCCCTTCCTAATGCCAACCATTCCGAGAGTGTAGTGGGAGCTTTTACGTGCCACCAGCACAAGGGCCAGTCAGGGGTTAGTGTAAACGGCCACGCTCAAATGGTGTTTTTTACGTGCCACCTGCACAGGAGCCAGTCCAGCAGCTCTGGCAATGACCTCACTCAAATGTTTTTTCACATGCCACTGACACAAGTGCCAGTAAGGCGATGCTGGTAACGATCACACTCGAACGGTGCTTTTTATGTGCCACCGGAAGCCAGTCAGCTGCTCTGGCAACGATCACTCTCGGATGGTGCTCTTAGCGCTCCACTAGCACGGATGCCAGTCATCGAATTTGATTCCAATTTCGATTACACTTGCCTCAACAGGTCTTTGCAAGCAGAATTTAGCGTCCAATGAAAGAAAGGTACACATGAGTGGGCTGGTTACACCCCTGACATAGGCCACAGGTTATGGTTTCACTTGGCTTGCCGGGTCTTCTCAAGCACAGCATATTTCCAAATGTTTCAATCACTAGTCACTGCCTTGGTGAGGCCTACTGTTTGAAGGTCGTGCTTCACCACCTCACCCCAGGTCTTCCTGGGTCTACCTCTTCTACAGGTTCCCTCAACCACTAGGGTGTGGCGCTTTTTCACACAGCTATCCTCATCCATTCTCACCACATGACCATACCAGCACAGTTGTCTCTCTCGCACACCACATCTGATGCTGTTGAGTATGCATACTGACATTACACATCCATTGGAGCATACTGGCTTCATTCCTTGCAAGCTTATGCATGTCCTCAGCAGTTACGGCCCATGTTTCACTGCCATGTAGCATGGCTGTTCGCACACGTGTCATACAGTCTACCTTTTACTCTGAGCGAGAGGCCTTTTGTCACCAGCGGAGGTAAGCGTGCTCTGAACTTTGCCCAGGCTATTCTTATTCTAGCAGCTACACTTCCAGTGCACCCTCCCCCACTACTGACTTGGTCACCTAGGTAACGGAAGCTATCAACTATTTCTAGTTTTTCTCCCTGGAATGTGGCAGAAGTTGGTCTCAGAGCATTTTCAGTGTTTATTGCTCCTGAACATCTTCCACATGAGCATCTGACAAAATGAGCATCTTTGATCATGAGCAGAAGTAGTAGAGGAGCGTCATAGCCATGTATTGAGAGCAGTTCTTTGGGGTTTGGATAATTCACCTTTGGAAACATGGGTGCTTCATTCAAAGGGACTTTTTGAGTGGGATAGGCTACTTGACCTGAAGAAAATTCTAACTGGGCCCCACCTGCAAGATCATGCGCTGTTTATCTTGATATAAGATTACCATGTCGTGCACATACAATTGTGGTGTATATGCCTGGCTTACCCTTATCAGACAGGTAGTCATGATTGGTATATTGGGATTCGTATATTTTACTCCAGTGTCACTTTGATGGCATGCACTGCTCTCTCACTCAATAATAATAATGATAATAATTATCGTAGCAGCTTAAGATCAAGTGATAAAACCAAACAACTTGAGAAAAAAATATACATGGAGAGAATGTGTCAGAAAAATGTAGACCCTGTGGATCTTGGAATGAAACGATGGCACACATTGTGACAGAATGTCCCAAGTTGGCACTGGAAGAATATAAGAAATGGAGTCATGACCAGGTTGTAAAAGTTATACACTGGGAACTGTACCAGAATTTAAAGAGTTGGGAGTAAGTACTGCCAAGAATTTTTACCATTATGCTAACAGCTCCACCAATTTGCCAGCCCTAATAATTGCTTCTAATTTAGGTACAAGATCAACAATTCTGAGGCATGGGTGCTTGTCAATACCAACAACCCTACTACAGGACAGGTCCTTCAGTTTATTGACCACAAAGGGATGAAAGGCAAAGTTGATCTCATGATTTGAACTCAGAATGTAAACAGCCAAAAGAAATACTGCAAGCATATTTCCATGCTCTGTTTTGCCAACCCAATAATGATGATGATAACAAGAACAACAATAATAGAAACTGACAATGATGTTGGATCAAAGGGACAAGATATGCTAATAGAGGCCAAAGGACACGCTGTAAGACTGCTGACTGGGAAACACCACAGAATACCAGCTAACAAGCCAAGAAAATGAAAAAATATCAAGACCTAGTAAGAGAAATGAAAAGGTTGCAGAATACAAAGATGAAAATTATTCTTATGCTCATTGATGATGATGATGATGGCGCATAACTAGCACCTGAGCTGGTGACATGTAAAAAGTACCTTTCAAGTGTTGGGCCTCATGGAGGCTATGACAAATGACCAAGACCCTTGGCAATATGCTGTGCTTGAGAAGAAAACCCATCAAGCCAAGTTAAATCATAGTCGTGGCAGATACTGGTGTCACACAATTGGCACCCATGCCAGTGGCATGTAAAAGCACTCACTTGGAGAGGTTAGCATTAGGAAGGGCATCCAGCAGTAGAAACTATGCTAAATCAGAGTGGAGTTTGGTGCAGCCCCCACAGCTTACCAACCCTGGTCAGATCGTTCAACCCATGCCAGCATGGACAACGAATGTTGAAAGATGGTGATGATGATGTAGTTACCAGTTTATCAGGTTCAATTTGTTTGGCCCCTTTCTGTATAATAGCCTGTAGCAATCGGACAAGTGGAGGGATATTGCCAGGACGTTCCCAAAGTACTGGCACTAGAAGGTGGGGAAAGAGAGCCATATAGGGAGCCAGTTCGTTCTGCTGTAGTTCTATCAACATGGACAGGATTTGGAAGACATACGGCACAAATTCTGAAAAAAAAATCAGGAGAGAATTAGACAAGGAAAATAAAATAGCTATAATAATGATATTTCAAATTTTGGCACAGAGCCAGTAATTTTGGGGGAGAAGGCTAGTCGATTACAACAATTCTAGAGCTCAAATGGTATTTATTTTAACAACTCTAGGATGGATTATATTGTCAACGAGTACACACATCATGTCATTCTTGTTCATGGTTACTATTTCGAAGGAGATAATGTTAAAACTTAGGTAAGTTATTTTTTATTAAACATAACTAATCTTGGAACTTTTGATCCCACCTCATAGGTGCAAAGTCACAAATTTTGGATGTGTGTATTGCTTGAACTAAATTTATCCCAAGCCTGTTTTCCCACAGGCTTCCTGCCAATCACTACATACATTTGCTTACACTTCTTGAAGTAAAACCATTTGAAAATGTCACCAGAATCTTCAGATGCAATCAATACCTACAACTCCAAGGGCACTTCCAACATTTTGATGAATGAACACAAGTCCTATGAACATCTTGTGTTCTTCAACAATTGCCATCATCTGGCTTGGTCTTTGTTGAATGACACACAAGTTACAGTCCCCCTGTAGCATGCTGTCCCAAAAACAAAAGGATCATTACAAATTCATGAGTTTCTATTTGTATAGGAAACTGCATGCAATATGCTCACTGTGACAAATCACCACAAATGGTGGATGAGTGCATGGCTTGGTCACTTGTCCAAGCTATGCACTCACCCACCCCCATTTAACTGCTGAAACTACAGAAATTATTTTTCTGATTTCTGAAACTGAATTCTATTCAACAACGAGCTTCTAAAAAACAGATAGAAAAGTACCCAAAAAGAAGGAACACTGAACATCTATGTATTACCTTAAAGTTACATAACTTCTGGTTGGCAATTCTTTTGAAACATATGCACTACATAATTACTTACTCAATTCCCTTCATACTGATATATACATAACAAAAATTCCAATACAGAATGCAACCAGATCTGTATTTATTACTGAAAATATCCAGAGGTGTACAAACTGAAAAAGAAACTGAAGCTTCCAAGAGAAGCAATGCCACCTCTCAGAACAGTGAAGGAAAAGGAACTAGGCAAAAGATTAATGAAACTGAATTCTCATTTTATAACTACCAAAAGCAAAAGGAAAAAGAAAACAGTACATGAAACACAAACCAGCTGCAAATTCTACATCAAAGGTGCATGCTGGCATGGAGAGATGGGGGCAAACTGCCACTTTGCACATCCAAGCCCAAGCAAAGTGAAACTCAAGGTAATAAACGACTTCCCACTTATCCAACAAGATAAAATGAAATCATACTCAAGGAAATCCAAAATCCACAATGTCTGCAGTTAAGGAGACCATCAAAAAGCTATATGTAGGTGCATTTGCTGCTGTAGGAGTAAAGCAACATAGTGCAGCAGCCTGTCATGGTTACAAATAACATTAAACTATGCACACACACACAAAGACTGCCACAAATAAGACTAGGGTGGGGGAAGAGTCCAGCTTTACAGCCAAGCCATACATGTTGCCAATTCAACTGATAAACATCAGAGGCTTCTTATAAATGCAGGTGGAGGTAAACATACCAGAATATGTTCTGTCCTGTACAGACAGAAGAGAATGATATCACAGTCAAGTTGCAATGTACCTCCATGGAGATGTTACACCATTAATCCTGTGGTTACATTCAAACTCGATCTGTGACACACTCATAATGCATTTAAACAACTTGATGTGGTAATACGCACATTATATCACCCACCAAATGCCCCAAAACATGACAATAAATATGAGGTGAGCCTCAGATGCATTGAAGACATACTGACCAATCTGGACCAGCACATAAATATACACCTCCTGGGTGACTTTAACCACCCAAATGTTAAATGGCCTAAAGGTCACATCCTCATATCACTGCATGAACAAAAACAAGCAGAATCATTTCCTGAACTTTCTAGTACACTAATTAATGGAACAAGTGATACCATTTAACATAGTCTACAGGGTGCATTTCATGATGTCAGTGCCATGATAAAAATATACCTATTCCCCTCTGTAAAGCAGTTGATGACAGGAAGGGCATATGACCATAGAAACCATGCCAACTAGTAGGGTAGTAACTCCATGTAAGAAGTGACTTGTAATGTGATAGCCTGTCCAATTCATGCCAGCATGGGAAGTGGACACAAAGCGATGATGAAATGAAGTTGTATTCTGTATAGACCTACAAATAAGACACCTGATGAGTGGAAATGAAAATTAATCAAAAGGTTGTGTAGATGTAAATATTCAATACAGACCTGAAATATGAGATTAATAGTGTGGAAAATTATAATTTTATAAACAACTCATCTCAGACATCTGAATATTAAGGTATTACGTATGGTTCTTCTTTTATTAAGTATATGCATATATACAAGTGTACATATATCTGTATATGTGCATAAATGTCTGCACATATCACACCTATAACAACAGCCTGACGTTCTGAGAAGTCAGGCTATTGTTGCTGGTGTAAAATTTTGTTGTTATAAAATATTTCATCAATATTAATTCTCCAGCATCAATATGCTGCAACACGAATACAGTGTAATATTGCAACAATATACTGCAACATTACAATAGTTATGCCTGCCTACCTTGTACGTCTTGTCGTAGGATCTCAGTAAATGGAGCGAAGAGAGCCCCTTCAAAAGTGGTCACTGCTGTTGGGTTGACTCGACTAGCAACTCGCACCATGACACAAATACTTTCAAACAAGTAATGATTGAAATGGGGCTTGCTCGGGTTCTGAAATAGGGATAAAAGAAAAGATTAAGAACTTTAACAGGTAGTTTTTTTTAAAGATGTATCTCTAATGAGCCTCTGGGATATTTGAAAAAAAAAAATTTCTCAAGTATCTGTAGTTTTTATGGCTCCTGTGCATTTCTACTTACAAACATTATTTTCTCTGATAACTTTCCTATTATTCCACTACACCACTTGTGTACATAGCTTACACTGGGTACACTGAATGGAATTCCTGACTATATCTTTCCTACAAATCGGACAAGGCCACTTACCTGGAGCAGGTAGGGTCCTGTCTAGGATCCTGACTGTTTTCTTGTTACTAAGATCTTAGTCTTTGCTAAGTTAACCCTAAGACCCTTCAATTCCAGATTTTGCTTCTATACCTAAAATTTCTTTTCTAGCTCTGATACAGAATCTGTCAAGAGCAAGATCATCAGCATATAATAGTTCCTTGGAGCTGCTGTGTTTGGATTCCCATTATGGCCTGCAGGACAGTGATGAACAGGAGGGGACTGAGGACTGAGCCTTGATGAACACCTACCTTTATACCAAATTCTGTGCTGTAAAGTGAAAGCATGGTTAGTTCTCACTTTACTGACAGAGTCTCTGTACATGGCCTGTACAGCTTTCACAAGCTACTTGTCTACCCATAGCCTCATCAGAGCCCACCATATCACAGCAGGGTACACTTTTGAAGGCTTTCTCTAGATCAACAAATGTCAAGTATAATGGTCTATTCTTAGCTAAGTACTTCTCTTGCAGTTACCTGACTATGAAAATAGCATCATTAGTGTTGCTCCCAGGGTAAAAGCAAAACCGCATTTCTTCTAGTCTAATTCTGCTCTTAATCTATTAAGCTATAATTCTCTCTGTAATTTTCACCACCTGGTGCAAGAGTTTGATGCCTCTGTAATTGCTTCTATCTATGACATCTCCCTTACTCTTATAGTAGCAAACAATAATGCTGCTACACAAGTCACTGGGTATTACGCTTTCATGAATAACCCGATTAACTATGCAGATGGTTAACCTGTATCTTACCTTATTGGATATTTTGAGCATCTCAGTAGCAATTCCAGATGAAAAATTTCCGTTTTCTTATCTTTAATTGCCTTATCTACCATACTGCTGTCTACTAGGATAGCTGATCCCTCTGTTGGGCTCACATGAGGGAGACGCTCTTTATTCCATTTGTTCTCCACATTCAATAGCCTTGCATAGTAAATCTGCCATGCCTCTTTCTTGTTCTAATTTAAACTACTGTCTCAGTCTGCTATGGCTAATACATAGACTTCAAGCAACATTTCACTGCTGAAATAGTTTATAATGATAGTAGAACTAAGAACTCAAAAATATTGCAACTATAATCATTGTGTTGTGTTCTTTGACAAGTGTAAGGTATATTACATTGACTGCCACAATCTACTTAACTAACAAATAGATGCAACCAACACAAGAAAGTTAGTAGTAAATGCAGTAAATAATGGCCTGTCTGCTAGGCTCATAAAAAAAGAAACAAACTTGACTTTAAATTTGAGCAATACAGTGAAAAGTAGAGTGTGAGTGAGGGAGTGTGTCAAACAGTGAGAAGAGGGTCAGGCATTTGGTTTGAGTTGAATAAGTTACCTATAAATTTACATGTTTGCATGTTGTTTTACCAGCTGAATATCTAACCCTATTGCTCCTCCCACTCAGCTTACCCCATGCAATTACTGTTATCTTCTAATGAGAAACATCAAACACAAACAAGAGACAATGTAATGACAAGTCAATAAAGGAGCCTTTAAGTGGTCACCTTATCCACTAGGAATGGCAACCAAATTTCCTCAAGTCACACCATACTGACTTAAGAAAAGGGCACAGTACTTCCTATGCGCTCCTAAATATACAGAGGTAGGATGGTCATAAGCTTTTTGACCTGGAGTATAGACAACAACAATGGTAGTATCAAAAACAACATTAGCATCAACAACAAATGTGAAAACAGTCACTAACCTTACTGACATCAAGTAGTTTCTGAGTGAGTTTCCCAAGGACCATGGGTATCAATGGCATAACACTATCGTTCAGGGCCGACAGGCATCTCATGATAGCTGGAAAGATAGGTAGGAGGGGGGACATATTACAGTGAATCTATGCTCAAGATTATCAAGTAATAGAAATTTGGTGATGAGTGAATGCTAGGTCAACAGAGGGGATATACATGATAGAGGGATGGTTAGACAGCAAGACACAGGTATATATAAGAGAGAGAGAAACAAATAAATGGACATATAAAGAAGACACACAAACATACACATTGTTTGAGCTAAATTTGACGGTTTACATAAAAGAAAACATTTTATGTCCTTTGGAAATCTTTTGTCACACTTCCTGTGACCTCTTCAGCGACTCTCCATCTCATGTTTCTCCTTTTGTTCTGTTTAGAAGAGGATACACATAAGATGGAGAGGCACTGAAGAAAACACAATATCCCATGCAAAACTTAAAATATTTTAAAACAACAAAAAAAACATCAACTAGATTATGGCTGGAAGATAACAGTATATGCAAAGTAGCTACCCTCAGCTTCCACATAACCTTAAAACAGCTCTGGAACCTCATGGACGCATTCCTCAATGAATTCCAGGGAAGATCTTCAAACACCACCTCAATATTGGTATTGCAAGCACAGTGGTTGGTGTCTTTCTCAACTGTGCTCTACACAGCAATCCACAGAATTAGAAGGCCAGAAATTAGGGCTGGTGAAGTTGTAGAAATTCCTCCAACAACCACTTCTAGCCCTTTCCAAAAGTATGGCAAGGAGCTAAATCCTGCTCTTACATATATAGAGCCTTTCAACAGCAACCCTCTACAGCCAGGGTTTGACCACAGTCTCCAGCAGCTTCACATAGCACCACTCTTAATTGAGCTCAAGTCTCTGTTCAAAAGTTTTGGATGACATGACATTATTCTCACTGATGATACATGCCTGCTATGACCCTTCCTGTTGGCTACAGCTTTGTAGACCCCATTGCAGCTGATCATGTCATGTCTTACAGCATTTACAGGGGATTGAGCAGCGGTCATGATGTCAGCATTTTGATACCCATGCAAATGAAAATACAGGTAATTCTTTTCTAATACTGTGACAGCTTCAAGTTCACCACGTCAGTTAATTTTTTCTCAACTGCAACTTTAACCCTTTAGTGTTCAAAGTGGCTATAACTGGCTAAAATAATTCCCCTTTATTTGTTCAAGCAGGTCGTATCCGATTGCTCTACGAAATCACTAAAAAAAAAAAACAAATCACGTTATTCAATTCTCATAGCTTTGAGATAATGTGAGATGAAGCCTTTCCCACCTTTATTCAAGTATAAATACTGTGAAATTGTTTAAACCACATGGTTTTTTTTCAACATTTGCAGTGAAGTGTGTACTTTAGTTGTTAAAGAAATGGCGTCAGCAAGTAGCGATTCCGACTTTGAAGGTTTTACTCTTGACGATATAGAAAATATAAATGAAAATCTAATATTGATATTAGCGCTTATTCGTCAAACGAGGAAGATTTTGAGACAAAAGTGATGAAAATGATATCGTAAACATGGCAACATGTTTACAACACCAATCACTATTCCTGGTCCACAACACAATTTACCTCCTGATGCTCGACCACTGGACTATCTATTTTTGTATCTACCAGAAAGTTTTTTTGAAAATGTTGCAGAGGAAACAAACAAATATATGCAACGTTTAATTTCTATTCGTGGAAGAGACGATCCACTATGGCAACTTATACTGCGGAAATGAGAGCCTTTTTCACAATTAATATTATGTTTGGTGTTAAACAGCTTCTTCGACTGTGGAACTACTGGAGTCTGGACATAAGGTATGGCAATCCATATATCTCAAGTATAATGTCAAAGACATGGTATTCGAAAATATCTCAGTATTTGCATTTAACTGATTCTGCTAATGATCCCTGCAAAAACGACCCAAACTACGATCACCTGTATAAAGTATGTCCTGTAATTGATTTTCTTGTTAATAATTATAAAACTGTGTATCTACCTGAGAAAAATCTCAGTGTAGATGAAGCCATGATAGGCTATAAGGGCAGAGTACATTTTTAGCAGTACATGCCTGCCAAACGTACTAAATGGGGGATCAAGGTATGGGAAGTTTGTGAAGCAGAGACTGGATATTGTGTAAACTTCGATGTTTACACAGGTAAAAAATATAATAGAAACAGACCATATGGATTGGGATATGATGTTGTATGGTCTCTTACTGAACCATTTCACCATCAGCACCAACACCTCTATTTTGACCATTTTTTTTCTTCAGTGGCTTTGACAGAAAATCTTGCCCATGCAAGTGCTTATACGTGCAGTACTGTTACGGGAAACCATAAAGGGCTTACACCATGAAATGAAAACAAAATTTTTAAAAAAAGGGGACATTTTACAAATACAAAAAGAAAGTGTTTTAGTTACTGCTTTCAAAGACAAAAGATAGATTTTATTTCTGTCTTCTAATGAACAACCTGGTGTTGGCACTGAGGGGAAACCCCTAGTGAATATTTTTTATAACAAATATATGGGTGGGGTTGATAAATCTGACCAATATCAGGCTCATTACCCAGTTGGTCAACCTGGGAGGAAATGGTGGAGGTACATTTTGTGACTTTTAGTTAATTTAACTATTGTAAATTCACATATTGTATATGTAATAAGCCATAAGGTACCTCCGCCACCAAAGGACTACAACCACTTGAAATTTTGGGTTGACATCGCATCTCAGTTACATGAGGGCTTTTCTTCTAGAAAGCACAGAACTGGGAGCAAAGCAAAATTAACTGAGGTGGATGTCAACAGAGAAAACATTGACTTTCATAAAGTTGAATAGATAAACAGAAGGAAAAAAGTTTGCAGACAGTGTTCACTGCAAAAGTGTATCAGATTGACATTTCATATATGTGTTCCTTTTGCAAAGTGCCCTTGTGTAAAGGGTGCTTTGGACAGTTTCATGACAGAAATATGTCATAACTATATAATTTTGAAAGTATATTATCATCATCATCATCATCGTTTAGCGTCTGCTTTCCATGCTGGCATGGGTTGGACGGTGCAACTGGGGTCTGGGAAGCCAGAAGGCTGCACCAGGCCTAGTCTGATCTGGCAATGTTTCTACAGCTGGATGCCCTTCCTAACGCCAACCACTCCATGAGTGTAGTGGGTGCTTTTTACGTGCCACCGGCACAGGTGCCAGACAAGGTTGGCATGTGAAAGTGAGAAATACATATTAATTTTCAGTATGTTACACACCTGTATTCACCTTTGTCTCACCTGTTAATGAGATTTTTTTATTAGATGCATTCTGCTACGTAAATAAATTTGTTAAATTGTATACGAGTACACAGCCACATATCAGCTATCATTCCCAGTGCCCACTTACTACAGCTACTCCATATGCTCCTCTAACTCCCCCTCCCTGCCACTCTTATTCTTTGCTCATCATGGAACTCCTGAACCATCATCCCTGAGCCACTCCTATCTTGTTCATTATACCCTCCTGCATTCACCTCTAACCCCATCTCTAGGCATCAGCAACTCTCCTTTCAGACTCTTATAATTACGTCCCCTCCCACCGCACAGATCTGAGCCAGATTTTTGCTTCAGCACCCTCATTACTACCATCTTACCTTTCCCTGGATACTCCCATCTTTATATAAATACTGAGTAGCCATGTATCTTCTCTATATCAAGACTGTTTGTGCTTCACCACCCTATCAAATACCATCCCACACACACACACACACACACATATTTAGTAGAGGGGACTTTTCTTTTTTCTTGATATTTCCTGTCTTGCAAGTTACTTGGCAGCCCCACTAGTACCACTGGTACAAAAAAAGCACCCAATACACACTGTAGAATGGCTGGTGTTAGAAATAGAATCCGATCGTAGTAACTATGCCATAGCTAATATCGAACATGACACAGCCCTGTGGCTCACCGGATCCTCTCAAATTGTCCAACCCAGCTAACATGGAAAATGGACATTAAATGATAATGATGATAACAAGGGGGATATATACATGTATATGCATACAGAGAGAGAGAGAGAGAGGAACGGAAAGGAAAAGTTGACCGTAGGTTTTGAACTCACAACCTAAAGAGTTGGATGAAAGGCTAAAAGCTATTTTTGTTTCAATGCTCTGACACTGTACAACTCTGAGACTGTTTTTGATTTAGGCACAAGGCCAGCAGTTAGATGGGGAGAGTGTGAGTCTATTAAACCGATTCCAGGACTTGAATGATATTTTATTTTATTGAAGAGGTTTTGAACTAGGAACAAATACTAGAAGACATTTTGTCTGACACTAAATATATAATCAACCACTATGTTGAGTGGCTGGCATTATAGGAAGGGCACCCAGCTGTAAAAATCCTGCCAAAACAGTCACAGAAGTCTGGTGCAGGCTTCTGCCTGGCCAGCTCTTGTGAAACTGTCCCACCCATACTAGCACAGAAGGCAGACATTAAACGATGATAATGAGGACTGTGTCCACCACTGCTGCTGCAGCAGTTATTTCTGATTTAGATACAAGGCCAGAAATTTTGGCAGTAGTGGGTTGTATATACCATCTATCTCCAGTACATGATTGCTATTGAATTTTATTGACCTTGGAAGAATTGAAAGGCAATATTAACCTCACCAAGACTGGTATTCAGAATGTAAGACCCAGAACAAATACTACAAGGCATTTTATTTATTCTTTTTTTTTTTGACAATGCTTAAACAAATTTGCTAACTCTTCAAAATTTCAGGTATATATAAACAGAAGTAAACCAATTGGCTTTAAAAGTAGTCAAAGCTGATGAAAATGGTTAGAATAATGTGGAATTTCAAACATTAAAAAGTTACCTTTCATGGCATACTCATTCTCTGAAGATGTAGAAAAATTGAGAATGTTAAAGAGATTCAATAGAAGGTCACTTCCAAATTGTTGAATGTCAGCAGTGCCAATCCTGCAAGAACAGAATATATTCATGTTATGTTCAGACAATGCATGGAGGGATATTAGCACAGTTTATTGAACAAATAACACTGAGTAGTTTTTGTCCTGACATGGAGTAGTTAGGAGTTGTCTTGACGTTTAAGAGATGTATAACATGAAGTACTGTTATTCCATACAAGTTAACAATAACATGGAACACATACTTTCATACTTGTGAACATTCCCCATACATAAAATACTCTCTATAATGTCATACATACAAACAATAATACTCAATAGTGTTTTCATTTGTTCTGCTCTACAAATGAAATACACCAACAACAAACACTTTCATTTTCAATGATCTTCTCTATCACTTTACTCAGACTCATAAAGAGAAACAGATGGCTCCTACAATCAACCTGTAAAAAAACTAAAGACTTATACGAGGAGAAATTTTTGAAAACAAGCACACAAAGAACAATAATAAAAAAATAAAAAGAAATAAGATACATGAAATACAATTGAAATAGTAGATGCAGGAACAGTGGTAGGTTTATAAGAAGATAATTAAGAAGAAATAACAAATGACTACTTGCATAGCAGTATTCTGGGCATTCTTTACAGTCAGCAGCCGTTCAATACAATGTGCAGCATAAGTATGCACCACAGGGCTTTCAGCTGCCATATGTCGAATGATATGGGGGATACAAGCAATGAGTGCCTCCCTTTGTAACTGCAACAACAACAGATGCACTCAATAAGTATAATGTAGTTAAAATTTATTGTGTGTGTGTGTGTGTGCATGTGAGTGTATGTGCACTTGTGTGTGTATATGTATATATATATATATATATATATATATATATATATATATATATACTAGCAGAATTGCCCGGCGATGCTCGGGGCTGAATTGCTTGAAAGTACTGTTAATGATTGCATTGAATTATGATGATTATTCAGGCAAATATTGATATAAGTTTACGGTGGGAGATAAGGACTTAACGATCAAACGTGTGCCATTGCATTGTTTTGGGGGAACCAAATTTCTAATGAGCATTATAGGGGCACCAACTTTAAGTTTGAGAATGTGTGGTGGTAGTCCGGGGGGGCTCAAAGGAATTGAGTACCTCTATTGGATAGTTGATGACGTCCTCTGGGTCAGGAGTTGTATCGATAGACTTATATACATAGACATCCCCAGGAATGAGTTTTAGCATTTCATCATTAATATGGTGAACAGTTTTATTCCTCGGGGCCAGTATAGCCTTTTGGCCAATCCAATCCATATTCTGATAATTAGCTTGTAGATCTGGGAACACTGCGTCTCTGAAATCAGAAGGCATTTTAACAATGGTACAAATGGAATCGATGGCAATATTACCATTTTCATCTCCTGGTATTTTGCCTTCGCCAAGTGCAAGGAGGGTGTGAGAAAATGCTGCTGATGTGATATTACGTCACATATGAGCACGCATATTGGTGTGAAGTTTGAGAGTCTTCACCAGTGGCCACAATGTGGATGACTTAAGACATGCACTTACTGCATCAGTTCTAGTCCTTTTGGGAATAACGGGAAGTGTTTGTCGGAAGTCCCCTGAAAGAAGTGTTATGCCTCCCATGGGAGCTGAAGAGTGTTTGATGTCTCTGAGAGATCTATCTAGTGTCTCAAGAGCACCTCTGTGGGCCATCGTGCATTCATCCCAAACGATAAGCTTGCATTGTCTGAAGACTTCTGCCTGATCGGAGCTGTTACTGATGTTGCAAGTTGGTGTCTCAGTCTTCGCTAAGTCAAGCGGAAGCTTGAAAATGGAGTGAGCTCTCCTGCCGCCTGGCAACAAAGTAGCCGCAATTCCAGATGATGCCACAGCTAGGGCAATGTCTTGTGGCAATGTCTCAGCCAATATTGATTTGTTGAGAAAAGTTTTCCCAGTGCCCCCAGGAGCGTCCAGGAAAAATATCCTCACAGCTTTGGCCCGGACTGAATTAACAACGGAGTTGTAAGCGAACTTCTGTTCTGGAAGGAGCTTTGGCTCATTGTCGGCTATGTACTCGGCAAGCTCGTCAACATTAAAACATGTCTCACGCAGCAAATGTGAAGACAGAGTGTTTGTGCCTTCCTGGTTTGTTGAAGGTAGGCCATAGACTGGCAAGGCACTACCGCCCATGTCAAGTACAGTATCTTCGAACGTAGTTTGTTACCACACAGCCACACCTGCCCCTATGTATGTGTGTGTGTGTGTGTGTATGGGTAGATATATTATGCATGTATATATGTGTGTATATATATATGTGTACATATTACATGTACATCTATATATATATATACATCTACACATAAAATACAAAATAGAAAGTTATATCTTGATATCGCAAGTGATAACAATACTCAAAATATATAACAGACTGGAATTGTAGGCCCGTGTCTTGCAATTTCAATCAATTGGATCTTGTCCTCCCTCTTGTATAGAAGTGTACGGCTGCAGCGAAATTCATTTTTGGACTTTCTTCTATCGAAGGCATTTTAACAAAAATGCTTCCGTAAAGACGTTGAAAATATTGTCAATTTCCCCAAACAGGGACACAATTCAATTTTAAAACAATAACCAAAGCCCCTTCTCCGAAAGGGGGAGGGTTACGGTTTATAATTATTTAACAAATGCAACACAATAACATAAATAAACAGTTACCAGAGTAGCAAAAATTCACACAAGTAACAAGGATATAACAACCTATTTATAAAAGTAGAAAATCCAGGTTAAGGTGAAATGTTTTGCATAATATAGATAGATAAATAAATGGAGTTAAACGCAGGTGTTATTTAAATTCTTTTACTTCCAATATATGTTTCGAAGACAACATTGGTATTATTCCAGAAGGAATAAAATGGTGTAAAACAATGCAATCTTGTCATCAGGGAAAGAAAGAAACCAAACACATCAATAAGACATTTAAACAGAATGCTATGACTGCATATATGATGAAGGGAACACTATCAAGTTTTTTTTTTTTTAAACTGTTAGTAGATATAACGTCAAAGGTAGTCTATAGAAAGAGGAGGAGAAAGAAAGAAATTAGCAGAAAGCTAATAGTGGGGAGATATAGAGTGATAGGTGAATCAGAATAAAGCTTAAAGGCATGGAAGTAGATATATTTAGTGGAAGTGCAATGTAAGAGGACAGTCAAAGTTCAAATTCTATAGAATATTAGAAATCACTTATAGGAACTAAAGGTATGTTTCTGCCAATGTTGGCAATGATAAATGCATTCTATAAACCTGTTTACAAGGGGATTCTTTGAGAATAGGATAAAAAACATTTCACCATTACAAAGAGAGCAAAAAAATTTACCTTTGTCATAAGGTAAAGAAATAGAGGGAATATTCCATTCCAAATTAAATTGTTTATCCTGAACTTTTAGATACCAGATTAACTTACTCAGCCCAGTATTAGTAAATTAATCAGGTATCATAATGGCACTTCCACACCACTTTCTTGTCTTCATCATAATGAAGGTACCAATGACATTTCAGTTCTCTCACTGCTTCACAATCCTCAACACTTTTTTCCTCTTATCTTCACATTACAGGACATGACAAATCTCTTGCTTTCTGCCTCACCTTTAACAAAGTACACCAATCACCTAGCTGCCCTTCTATTTGGTAAAACTCCCTACTATCACCTTCCTTCTAAGTTTTCCAAACCAGTCACTTAGTCGTCACCATCATGTCAACCACCATGTTACTTTTGACTTTGCTGGGACTTTTATATTTTGCTTTTGTGACCTTTCAGAATTATAACCATCTCTAACCTGGGAACCACTGATTTCATACATACAGATACCAGCAAAATAAAACTTCACTCATATTTGTATATGAGACTTACCTGTGTTCGGAAAATCATAACATATTTGAGGGCATCAGCTTTGAGGATACTTTGAGTGTTGACTGAAAGAGATAGAGACACAGAGCAATTAGATAGACAGACAGATAGATGAACACTTGGATGCAGTGACATTGTTTATATCCTGTTTAAACAAAATGCCTCACAGCTTGGTAGTTCAACAATGCAAAGACATGACAATTGTAGAATATTCTCCCAACCCATACCAGCATAGAAAAAGGAAACATAAGAAAAGCAATAATGATGATAGTGATGGTGGTGGTGGCAGTTACAGTGATGATTTGTTTTTACTAATGTTGTTAGGAGTAAGTAAATATAATAACATTTAGAACTCCTTCAATTTAAATATTTCAAGAAAATGTAAAGAAAACCACAGAGGCTAAAGATGGTTGCTTGACTTACAAGAAATAGCAACCAAATTCCTCAACTCACTACTATCTTTAAAGAAAGGTTCGGATACATTACCCAATGTAGTCTGAATTTAAGAAAAAAATGAAACTGTCATGGCTGAAATGTCTTGAATCTCAGTCTTGATTAATCCAGATTGGTCAGAGACTAAACAAAAGTAAATAAATAAACCTAAAACAGCTCACTTTGTATCATCACGAACCACTAGCTAAATGAAAATACTCAAAAGAAAGACGGTCTAGACATGCAAGGAGCAGAGATTGTTGCCATGGCATGCTTCGGTTCCCACAGTCCTTTTTCTCTACAAGAAAATCTATCACCAAACATCCATATGCATTCTCAACGCCCCAACACACTATTACAACAGTAGCATCTCTCACTCAGCCCAGACAAGCATCAAAAGAAATTGATATACACATAGAAATAACTGAAGTATTACGCCTCTTTAACTTCTAAACACTGTGCTCAGATGCACAGTACCAATAGTAAGTGCAAGGAAAGAGTAACCATTACACTTTGATACCACCCTACCTATTCCTGCCAGAATCTGTTGATATACAGAGACAGACTAGACAATGGAGAGAGTACAACAGGAGTATATTGTCATACTGTATTCCATACATTTCACTATAGCATGTCAGAGTGCATGTATGGCTGCCAGCCAAGTAGAAGTGTGAATATCAACTAGATAATAATAAGGAGTGGTGTGCCAGCTAAGTGCAGGTGTTGGTGCCAGCTAGGTTGAAGAATTATTCAACAGAATATTCATATATCTCAGGTCTACCTAATTAGAGCTGACCTGAATTTACATAAAAACCGTGACAATAATAAGGTGGAGATGACAAGAGCTCAATATAAGAAACTAACATAAGACTGAGGCATGCTATCTTTGGAGCAATAGACCTGTACATCAACTCCTGATTTAGGATTGAACTGGGGCTACACAACAACATATTATATCACAAGTGGATTGGACATAGTTTGCTTGATGAACCATCCAACATTTTTAAGGTGAATTCAAAAGCAGAAAACCAGCTCATCATCACCCTTCTCTGGGCTTCCAATGCTGACCCGAAGCCTAATTAACAACAAGGGATGACTCAAAGTCAAACAGAAACAAAAGAGAAAGAAAGGACAAGAGAAGGAATAATGATACGAAATATCCACTCACCATCAGCAGACTGTAAGTCTGTTAATATATAAGTCTGATAGAAATCTGTGATGTTTACCAAAGAACTTGTCTGTGTGATTCCATGCTGAAAAATATGTCAGAGATCACATGACTTCAGTAATTTACAAATACTGATACAATCTAAACACATCTGTACACTATTCGCATTCAAAACTGTACAGTATAAAGCACACCACTAAATATAGACTCAAAATTGCACAGCCTAAACACATGTACACAATCAAGCACAGTTGACACACAATATATACATAGATTCAAAATACAATAAGGAATTTTTATTCTCATACATAAAAGCTACACATACTTAATTATATAAATAATCCACATAAATACAAAACCAAAGAAAACACAATCATGAGCAAAGGAAAAAAAAGAGTAAAAAAAAAAAAGAAGAAAAAGAGGAAGAAAGAAAAAATATTGATTCAACATTAAGTACATTGATAAGTCACAGACCAGAGTAGGCTCAACGGAACCTACTGAAGCAAGTCAATACACTTGTGGCATTAGAGCTGGTGATAATGAGAGCAGGGCATTGGAACAGCCAAGCACCTACAAGGGGCATCACCAGACATCTCAGTGAGGTGAACTGCTAAAATTATAGTCTAAACATATCAATATACTGACCTACACAAGCAACAGATGAAAACGAAATAGAACATAGGTAGAAGTAGTAGTTTACCTTTTGTGTTTGACCTTTTGACACCAAAGATGTGACAAGATAAATGGCAGTGTCTTTACATTTCCAGTTGGCTGTTGGGTTACTGGAGTATTGCTGAAATAAGGGACAGATATATATATATATATGAGAGAGAGAGAGAGTGTGTGTATGTGTGTGTATATAACTGAAGATATTACATCACCACTAGACAAACATGCTACTATTGACTGAAGATGATACTCCCAACCAACTAAAAAAATGATTGTTATAAGCTAAATACAAAATTGAAATATAGGAATATATATATAAAAAAAAAAAGAGAGAAATGAACTGGGGACATTCATAAATAAATATATAATACCAACAGCAACAACAAACCTGAAGTAAAGCTTGGATGTATTGGGAGAAGTTTTGAATGACTGGTTCTTCAAAGATCTTACACAAAGCCTGCACCAGATCACAAGCAGCACGGCGCCGTGTATCAATATCTACCAAATGAACAAAAACGGTGATGAAAGGAAAAAAAAATATTCAGCTACCATTTAAGCATCTTCACATGTTTACAACTTTTTTTGCTGCATCACCCCTCTACATCCTCCTCACCTCTATCCCCCACAACATTCCTACAACCTCAAACATCACTTATTCATTCCCCACCACCACCACCTCTATAACTACCAATGTTTCAATAAAATCCACCAGCTCCACAAACTCTACCACCTACATGTCTTGTACAAGCAAATTCAGTTGCTACTTCTAGCATGCTGAGAGTCCACATAAAGGAGCCTCCTACTGGCTTAGGACATGTAGAAACCACTTATGCTCAATGATTTCAGTTCAGTAAGTTGTTAATGAGGAGCAATAGATACCATCAATTCACTGAACGACTGGCACCTGCTCTTGTTTGAGTGCAAGAAATCACACAAGGATAAACAAAGTACATTGATATGACTCTGCATAGAGGGACATGAAATACAAGAGTACAATAATGACAGTAGGAACATTAACAAAAGAGTAGAGTACAATAGCACAATGAGAATATTATGGCATGACACCAGGAACAAGAGGAACAGAGTACTGTAGTCATGGACACAATGATGCAGAAATAGAACTCTGAACTAATATGGGAGTATTCAATGATGCAGAAGTGTAATATGAGAGTACAGTAATATGATATGGCAGTATAGCAATGCCAAAACGTCCATTTTCCATGTTGGCATGGGTTGGACAGTTTGACAGGAGTAGGTAAATCAGTTTGGCCATGATTTCTACAACTTGAAGCCTTTCCTGACACCAACCACTTTATTGGGTGTACTGGGTGCTTTTTAAATGATATCAGCACTGGCATGGTCACCTTGTAATTTGGACTAGAGTTAGACAAAAACCCTCAACTAAGAGGAAGTTTGATACTAAGGGAGATGGTTTTGTGTCAGGTGATGAAAGATTAAATTGCAATGCAGGTTACAGAAGCAGGCTGTTGTAGAGGAGGTACCCTCAATATACAAGGAGGTGAATGTAATGCCAATAAAATAAAAAAACAATACATCATAATTTCACAAGAGTACACCAAAGCAGCTCCAAAATATGACATGAAGTACAACAATATTGTGATTACAAGGAGTTGATATAATGAAAAGCACTCACCTGATCCTTCAATATCTCGACGAATGTACTCGTCTGGGTTGTCTTCAAATAACTCTTCATCAGCCGCTAGTAAGATATTGGTAGAAGGTAAATAGAAGCAAAAAATTTTAATAAACATACTGACATACTGATATCTAGTCTCGATAATAATAACTTACAAAAATGAAGAAAAAAGCCTGAAATTTGGAAGAAAAGGGTAAATCAATTATATTGACCTCAGTAGTTGACTGGTACTTTATTTTATTGACCCTGGAGGTGATGAAAAGTAAAGTTGAAATCAACGAGATTTGAACTTGGAACATAATACGTTATAACTAAATACCAAAAGGCATTTTATCTGTTGGTGTAATAATTCTGCCAATCCAATTATCACAAACTTTGGTAGTAAAGAAGGGAACAATTTATTAAATGGATCTCAGTACTTTACTGAGGATACTTATTTATCAATAGAGAGGATAAAAACAAACAGCCGAGGCATATTCGAAACTTAGACCATTAAAAATAAGGTTATTTACAAAATTATTCATAGAATTTTATTCTAACAATATGTTAAAAATCAAATTTTGCTTCTCAACCACATGGTTCCAGCTTTGGAATCTTAAGCAAATGTCATTTATGACATAATCCTAGGGTGAATAATGCTTTGTGAGTGGAACTGTTAGATGAAAATTGAAAACTTTGTTATATGTATACCGTAATAACCCATGTAATTTGCACACCTATGTAATTTATGCAGGTGATTTTCAGGATAAAAGTTGTTAAAAAAAGCTTCTACTCATGTAAAATTCACACCCAAAAGTTTTCAGAATTGCTGATAAGGCCAGGGGAAAGAGGTTTTCAATCTAGGTGTATTTAGCATAATTTCACTCACTTATAATTAGATTTTATTAAATTTTCATTAAATAAAAATAATTTCTGTTTAACTGGTATCACATTGAAAGCTATTATATTACAAAGTGTTTGTGTTGTCTATATAAATAAAATCAGTTTTGTGGGACTGACACATGTCCATCCATTTTACTCGCTCGGTATACCCTCCTTCTCCTCCTTTATGAGACTGACAATAGCAGTCTGCTTTAGCTACCTGGCATACCCTCCTCTTCCCTCAACTTTAACATTCCAATAATAAAAACAAAAAAATGAAAAATTTATTGTGTGTGTTTGCATGCATGTAACTGTATGAGGCTGCGTGTTTGTGCGTGCACACATGCACGTACCTGTATAAGACTGGTTGTTTGTGTGTCTCCGCATAACCGGAAATAACCAAAGTATTATTTAACAAATTGTGAGCATGTATATATGATATAATGAAGGAAATTGTTGTATATGGTGCTCAGGTGTACTACAACTTAAAAAAAAAAAAGCCATCAGGTGTACTGTTGGCGGATTTCAGGAAGTATGGAAGTTTTGAAGGAAGTAGTGTCTCGACAGCTAGCAACTGATGGGAGTAGTTTATTCCATGCCTCAGCAATTCTGAGCATAGAAAAAAGTCTCTGAAAGTCATGGGTGCAGTGTTGCTTTTTGATTTTATAAGCATATCTGCAAGTTTTTGTTATATGGAATTCAGAAAGGTGCCCTATGTTGTTGTTGAAAAGATGGTTGATAATCTTCATCATCATCATCATCATCGTTTAGCGTCCGCTTTCCATGCTAGCATGGGTTGGACGGTTCAACTGGGGTCTGGGAAGCCAGAAGGCTGCACCAGGCCCAGTCTGATCTGGCAATGTTTCTACGGCTGGATGCCCTTCCTAACGCCAACCACTCCGTGAGTGTAGTGGGTGCTTTTTACGTGACAGACGAGTCCGGCAACGGCCACAAACAGATGGTGCCTTTTACGTGCCAGCGCTGGCAACGGCCATGTTCAGATGGTTCTTTTACATGCCACTGGCACTAGTATCACAGCTGCAATTTCGATTGATGTTGATCGATTTCAATTCTCACTTGCCTCAACAAGTCTTCACAAGTAGAGTTTTGTGTCCCAAGAAGGAACGGTATGCATAAGTGGACTGGCTACATCCCGTGTAGATGCCACGGGTTATGGTCTCACTTGTCCTGGCGTGTCTTCTCACACACAGCATACTTCCAAAGGTCTCGGTCTCTAGTCATTTCCTCAGTGAGACCTAAAGTTTGAAGGTCATGCTTCACCACCTCGTCCCAGGTTTTCCTGGGTCTGTCTCTTCCACAGGTTCCCTCAACCGCTAGGGTGTGGCACTTTTTCACACAACTATCTTCATCCATTCTTGCCACATGACCATACCAGCGCAAACGTCTCTCTTGCACACCACAACTGATGCTTCTTAGGTCCAGCTTTTCTCTCAAGGTACTTACACTCTGTCAAGTATGAACACTGACATTGCAGATCCATCGGAGCATACTGGCTTAATTTCTTACGAGCTTACGCATATCCTCAGCAGTCACGGCCCATGTTTCACTGCCATGTAGTATGGCTGTTCGTACACACGCGTCATACAGTCTGCCTTTTACTCTGAGCAAGAGGCCTTTTGTCACCAGCAGAGGTAAGAGCTCTCTGAACTTTGCCCAAGCTATTCTTACTCTAGCAGTTACACTTTCAGCACACCCACCCCCGCTACTGACTTGGTCACCTAGGTAACGGAAGCTATCAACTATTTCCAGTTTTTCTCCCTGGAATGTGGCAGAAGTTGGTCTCAGAGCATTTTCAGTGTTTATTGCTCCTGAGCATCTGCCACATACGAAAACTATCTTCCTAGTTAGCCTTCCTTTGACATTGCTGCACCTCTTATGTGTCCATAGCTTACACTTGGTGCATCTTATAGAGTTTCTACCTACACCTTTTCTACAGATCGAGCAGGGCCATCTACCTGAAGGCGTTTGTGATTTGTCTACGTTCCTACTTATTAGGACTTTGGTTTTAGCTAGAATGACTCTAAGTCCCTTCGATTCTAATCCTTGCTTCAACACCTGAAACTTCTCCTCCAGTTCTGATAGTGACTCAGCAATTAGAGCAAGGTCATCAGCATCGAGGAGCTCCCAGGGGCATCCTGTTTTGAATTCCTCCGTTATTGCCTGGAGGACTATGATAAATAGGATAGGGCTGAGGACTGAGCCTTGGTGGACCCCTACCCCTACCCGGAATTCTTCACTGTACTCGTTGCCAACCCTCACCTTACTAGCAGCGTCCCTGTACATGGCTCACACAGCTCTCACTAACCATTCATCTATCCCTAGTTTCCTCATTGACCACCAGATAAGTGATCGGGGGACCCTGTCGAAGGCTTTCTCCATGTCAACAAAAGCCAGGTACGGGGGCTTATCTTAGGCTAGGTATTTCTCCTGCAGCTGCCTTACCAGGAATATAGCATCAGTGGTACTTTTCCCTGGCACGAACCCAAACTGCATCTCATCTAAACTAACCCTCTCTCTAATTAGTTGGGTATGACCCTCTCCGTAACCTACATTATCCGATTCAACAGCTTGATACCTCTGTAATTATTTGAATCTAGGGCGTCACCTTTACCTTTGTAGCAGTTGACTATTATGCTGCTACACCAGTCATTGGGTATGACTCCTTCGTGTATCACCTGATTAACTATACGGGTGACTAGGCTATAGCCAACACTACCAGATATTTTGAGCATCTCTGCAGTGATTCCTGATGGGCCCAGGGCTTTCCCTGTCTTCATGCTTCTAATTGCCTTAACTACCAAGGAACTGTCAACTCGGATAGCTGGTCCCTCTGTTGGGTAGACATTCAGCAGACTCTCTTTATCCCATTCATTTTCTTTATTCAGCAACCTTTCATAGTGGCGTCTCCAAACCTCTCTCTTTGTATCCTCATTTAGCGCAAGTGTACCATCTTCCATGCGAACACATTTCTCTCCTACCACATCACAATTCTCTCTCACACACAGTCTTGCAACACGAAATACCTCCAGTCTTTGGTCCTCACGGCGCAGAACATTGGCAATTTTTTTCTTATCTGTTTCCCCTCTGGCTAGATAGACCTGTCTCCTAGCTTCCCTTTTGGCAGTCTGATACAATACCCTGCTACCACCATTCTTCCAGTCCTTCCAAGCCTGTCTCTTTTCTCTAATAGCCCTGTCTACAACATTGTTCCACCACCACGTTACTTTGGGACGAGAGAGGACTTTGCACCAGCCACAGATCTGGTCAGTGGCTCTCGGCAGGTTGTCCCTTAGAAACGTCCAGTTACCTTCTACCCCATGTGATATTCTATCCCCTTCTACTTCGTCAAAGCTTCAAGTAACATGTCCTTAAATCTCTGTCCATTCTCTGTAATAAACCTTATTTTACATTTCTTGCCCACAAGAGATTATGTCCTATCTTTAGCATATTGCTGTATATCTTCTCAAACCATGATCACAGGAAAAGTTACTGATAAGAATTATCAATAAAAACAAAGCTGATAAATAAGTACAGGTGTTGCAAAATTAAGTTTAATTACCAATAAACATCAGCTTGGATGACACTTTACTCTACCAAGTAAAATATGTAAAATATGGCCTGGACCGTGATTACCAGCATGTACGTCAGACTTCAAAAAGTTGTAAACCATTTAATGGTTTTAGTAAATTTATACAGAAAATGTAATCATTATACCTTCCAGCACAAATAAAAGTCAACTTCATTATATTTAAGCCCTTATTTTTCTGTAAAAACCAGTTGACTTTAAATGAGTCAACTTCCAGTATGAATGTTTATGTTTTGTACATCTTTTTTAACAAAAATAATTTCTAAAATGTAAAGTATAAAAGCCATCTCAATATGGCTAACCACAAAGGAGGGGGGTGTTACTGTAGCTTTTTAGACTATGGAACTTGGTGTAGCCCCTGGCCATGCTAGTTCTTGTCAAGCTATTCAACCCATGCCAGCATGGAAACGGATGTTAAATGTTGATTGTGTTGATGATTACATTTAATATGACTCAACACCAGTACAAAGTAGCTAATCTTGATACCAATTATGTGGATATCTAACAATGATTTGTTTCTATTTGACACTAATCGAAAATTCTGGTACTGTTCACCACACACACACCACTTCCAGAACTCAATTTCATCAAGGTGGGCAAAGATTTTCTCTCAAATTCAAAAATCCCCACATATTTCTTCAGAAGGCCTCATACTAGTCTTTGCTCTACACAGTTATTCAATCTGCAAGAAACACTAACCAAATCTCTTTAATCACATCCTACTGTCTTAAAAAGAGGAAAGGTACTTTAGTTACTATAATCCTAGAAACATGAGTTGTAATCTTATTGCTTTCAGTTACTGGACTTCAGGTCATAGCTGGAACACCTTTAATCATAAGTCAATAGAATCTGGACTGTGACCTGGAGATAAACCGTGAGAGAATCCAATGATCATTCAACCTGCTAGAAACAGGAGCCAACCCATGCTCAAATCAAGTCCTACTGTCTTAAAGGTAAAATATTGGATAATGTTGGTTTACTGCATGAAAAAAGACAGAGATCATGGCTGGAATGCTTTGCTTGAGCAGAACAAACTTGTGATTCATCATTGCCACCACTACCATTATTATTTTACATACTGTTGTGGGCTGAAAGGATCACCAACATCCAAGTCTGTTTTTATTCAGATCGGAGGATCAAACCTCACTTGTACATTTCATTTTTGTGCTAGTTTTTATAGATGGATGCCTTTCTTATCAACAACCACTTTACAGAGTGTGGACTGCATGCATTTTGTCAAGGCATCAGCACTTGAGAGGTTGTCATATCTTTATACAGTTAAAACTGGTGGGCAATCAATCTTACTCCATTCTTTTCCACTGCAAAAGCAACAACAACATAACAGAAAACAAAAATAAATAAAATAAAAGGAGAGGGAAAAACTCACTGCGGAACTGCATGTTAGGAACAATGACTTTCTCACAAATACTCCCAAGGGTGTTACTCTCTTCAAACAGTTTCTTGTAACTTGGTCTTTCTGCTACTGATGCCAAAAACTGGATAGCATTGCTAACCAACTGCAACAGTTAGAAAATTTAAATAGAATATACTAAGAATATTGTAAATTAATGAGTGATTGAAAGAGACAGAAAGATAAAATGATATTAAGATATACACAAACGACAAGTTGAGAATGAAAAGAGCAAGAAATTGCTGTGGGGTTAACAAGTTTGATTTACAACTGTGTGTTCATAGGTTCAAAGAATGGTAGTCTTCTAAAACTTCTACATTTCTTTTGGCAGATCAATGCCTAGTGAGTAAAATTGGTAGATGGAAACTATTTGGAAGCCTGTCATTTGCGTAAGTATATGAGCTCAGTTTGTTTTAGTCATAACATCAAAGGGCACACATATCCTACATCATCATCAGCAGCAGCATCATTTAATGTCCAGTTTCCATGCTGGTGTGGGTTGGACGGTTTGACCAGAGCTGGTAAGCCAAAAGACTGCACCAGGCTTCAGTCGTCTGTTTTAGCATGGTTTTTACAGCCAGATGTCCTTCCAAACGTCAACCACTTTACAGTGTGGACTGGATTCTTTTTATGTGGCACCAGCATTGGTTGGGGGGGTCACAAAGTAACTCATAAGACAAAGATCTTTTGAGTGGGAGGGTTGTGCCAGGTGACGAAGGGTCAGAGCTTGACAGAAGAACCGAAACAGGTATCTTGCTGTGGAGGAGATACATGGTTATTCCAGTCAAAGAGAAAGAGATAGAAAGGATGAGAGAGAGATGGTGGTGATGTGCCAGAGCATACACTCAAGGTAAGGGGATAAGAAAAACAGGTAAGGATTTGCAATAGGAAGGGCAACTGCCAGTAATATAATGCCTTACTATCAAGCCTTTATCCAATCTACCATAATTCGAATAGTTTTGGAGTCAATTTTATTGACTAAAAAAACCTTAATGGTGGTGTCCCTACATAGCTGCAGTCCATTGACTGAAACATGTAAAAAAAAACTAATTTGAAAACAATTAACCACATTTAAGGTCTCATATGAAGGAAGATCTGGTAGTAGTAATACTAGATGTACCCACCCTGACCCGTTGAATCACAACCACCCCAAGTTGAAAATGTCGATGTGCAGCAGTAAAGAATAAAATACTATTTCGAACTTCATGCAACAAAATTCTTAAATAATACAGTACTCCCGCCTTTGGTGTGACAACATAAAGATAACCAAGTTTTTCTTCTTTGGAAACATTCAAATGGCCTTCAACTTTTTTTCCTCGCTTTCTTCTCTTCCATTCTTTGTTATTATTGTTTCAAGTGAAATATTAGGTCATCAAGTATGAAATTTGTAGAAAAGAAAAAAGTTTGCTAATGTTTTACAAATACAAGGAATAGTTTTATTCATCAAAGTATGCACCCATATTGTCAATACACTTTTGCCATTTCAGCAGTAGCTTGTCCAGCCTGGAACTGTAAAAGCCTGGCAATCTAGAGTCAATAAAATCTTGGAAGGCCTGTTTTATAGCACCATCGGAATTAAATTTTTTTCCTATCAAAAAGTTATCCAAATTCTGGAAGAAGTGGTAGTCAGTGGGGGCAAGATCAAGTGAGTATGGTGGATGATGGAGAATTTCCAACTCCAACTCCTGTAGTTTCGACAATGTCATTTTTGCGATTTGTGGTCTGGTGTTGTCTTGCAATAAAATAGAGGTGGATCAGTTGACTAATCTAGGCTGTTGTTTTGTAAGTTTCTGCATCATTTGGTCCAGCTGGTTGCAGTATACTTTGGCCATGACTGATGAGCTAGGTTAAATGAAATCATAATGGATCACACCTGCACCAGACCACCAAACATGTACCATTAGCTTCTTTCGATGAATTTTGCTTTGTGGACTGTGTTTTGGTGGCTTGTCTTTGTCCAACCATTGTGCTGAACGTTTACGGTTGTTGTATTTGATCCATTCTCATCACATATTACAATTCGATTGAGAAATGATTCATTTTTGTGATGAGAAAGTAACATAATGCAGGCTTCCAAACATTGCTGTTTCTGATTTTCATTGAGTTCATGTGGAATCTACATATCCAACTTTTTCACTTTACCGATTTAAATGACGCAAGTCAATATTGTTTGCTTGCTAACACCAAAGAACAACAATAATTCACGAGCACTTTGAGATGGATCTGACTCAGTGGTTTTCAGTTTGCCATTATCCACCTTTGTTTCTGGTCGACCTCGTTGCTCATTTGTGTGGTCAAAGTTACCAGAACAAAATTTGTACAAACCAATTTGAAACTGTCTACTTTGTAATAACATTAGAATGAAATACTCCATTAATATTCCGAGCTATCTGTGATACTGTATTTCTAAGAAAGAACTATTTCAAAACTGCACAAATTTCTGACCTAGCCATCTTTAAACAAAAAAAGCAAAAAACGATTTATAGATACTTTATAAAGTGCAAAATGAGTTAGAATAAAGAAACAGATATGTCAGCCTTCTAACAAAAAATAAAGATTGTCAAAATATCATAATGGCGCAAAATGAGCAGCTGTCAAAGTTTACCACATACCTCACAACAAATTTTATACTTGATGACCTAATACATGATTACTTCCGCATAAAATAATATTTTTGCAAAGTCATCATTGATGCACAATGAAAAGAATTCTGCCAATGTTGTTCTCAAAGGCCATTCATTGACAGCCATATATTATATCCTCATAATTTCAGAGCAACATCCTTTGTTCATCTGACAGATGAATTTGCAGTCTCACTATTGCAGGTGCTCTTCTAGGAATTGAAAATCCTAAAATAGATGCAACTGCTACGGATGGTGCTATATACCTACCTGTTAGATATTGAATGATTTTGTTATCACTGTGTAATGTCAGTGTTCATACTCGACAGAGTGTAAGTACCTGGAGAGAAAAGTTGGACCTAAGAAGCATCAGTTGTGGTGTGCAAGAGAGACGTTTGCGCTGGTATGGTCATGTAGCGAGAATGGATGAAGATAGTTGTGTGAAAAACTGCCACACCCTAGCAGTTGAAGGAACCTGTGGAAGAGACAGACCCAGGAAAACCTGGGACGAGGTGGTGAAGCACGACCTTCGAACTTTAGGTCAGACCGAGACCTTTGGAAGTATGCTGTGCGTGGGAAGACCTGGCAGGACAAGTGAGACCATAATCTGTGGCCTCTACCTGGGATGTAGCCAGTCCACTTATGCATACCTTTCCTTCTTGTGACACAAACTCTACTTGTGAAGACCTGTTGAGGCAACTGAAAATCAAAATCGATCAACATCAATGGAAATTGTAGCTGTGATACCAGTGCTGGTGGCATGTAAGAGAACCATCTGAACATGGCCATTGTCAGCACCGCCCCGACTGGCCTCCGTGCCGGTGGCACGTAAAAAGCACCATCCAATTGTGGCCGTTGCCAGCCTCGTCTAGCCCCACGTAAAAAGCACTATCCGATCGCGGCTGTTTGCCAGACTCGTCTGGCACCTGTGCAGGTGGCACGTAAAAAGCACCCACTACACTCACGGAGTGGTTGGCATTAGGAAGGGCATCCAGCTGTAGAAACACTGCCAGATCCGACTGGGCCTGGCGCAGCCTTCTGGCTTCCCAGACCCCAGGTGAACTGTCCAACCCATGCTAGCATGGAAAGCGGAAGTTAAACAATGATGAGGTTTATTTGAACAGCAGCTTCGTCATTTCCTTTCAGTGTGTACTTGATGACATACATAATTGTCCTCGCTGAGGGTAACAATTTCAACATTGTAGTGGCATTTGAATGTTCTTAAAAGAGTCTCATTATGAGGTACAACTCATTTGTTGTTGTTTGTTTTTCCATTCTTATGAGATTCAACTCCTCCCATTGGAACTGATCTCTGTCTGTTTAAAACAGTAATTTTCTCCTTTAAGAATGAAAAAAAAAAAGAATCAAGTACCTGTGATTCAAAAATATCTCATAAAAATATAGAGAATTTCTACTTTCAAGTCCACAGCACTCCAAAAATTGTCAGTGATTAAGGGAAGGAAAAAGAAAGAAAAAAGGATGGACAGCGACAGCTGACACTATTCTTTGAAGAGTTGACATTTTCAACTTTTTTTTTGAAGGGGGAAATGACTATTTCATTTGTAATCTGTATCATCTTAAACAAATGGCAGGAAAACAGACAGATAAACTTTGAGTTTCAGTATAATCATCATTTTCATTTAATGTCCATCTTCTATGCATGTATGGGTAGGACAGTTGACAGGAGCCAGCCAGGTAGAAAAACTACACTAGGCTACTGTCTGTTTTGGCAGAGATTTTACGGCTGGATGCCTTTTCTAACACCAACCACTCCACAGTGGACTCAGTGCTTTTTACATGGCACTAGCACAGGTGAGGTTAGTTTTGGCATGATTTTTACAGCTGGATGCCCTTCCAAATGCCAGCCATATTACAGGGTGGACATTATGTGGCACCAGCACTGGTAGGATAACCAAGTAACTCTCATTGCAAAAAATTATGAGAAGGGGAACTTGTGTCAGAGGATGACAGATTAGAGTGTGACAAACAGACAGAGGGACAAGCAAGTGTCTTGCCACAACAGAGTAGGTAGTAGAGGAGGTGATCCAGTATCAGATGATGAAAGGTTAGAGTGAAACAGAGAAATGGAGAGTCAGAAAAAAGCTATAGAGGAGGGAGAGGGGGAGAGAGAGAGAGAGGTACAAGAAAGAGGCCAGAAACAAGTGTGCTGATGTAAAGGAGACACTTGGTTACCTAGTCAGAGGAGAAACAAGAGGAGAGAGAGACTGACCAAAGGGAAAAAGAAAGAGAGAGCAGGAAACAGCAAAAGTGTGTAAGAGAGAGCAGAAGAGAGATGGTGTAGTGCTAGGGTATACTCACAAGTAACAAGAATATGAGCATAGAACCTGGGTAGAAAAATAGAGTGTTGGTGTGGGTGTTGGGGGTGAGAGGAGCAGTGATACAGTGAACAGGGCAGTGAGGGCAAGGAAGGGGAGTCCACACCACTTTGTCCCATTTCAGATTTTGGTTTAACCCTAATTCTATAAATACCACATTTACTTTTTTAATTTAAATTTTTTAGGAATAAATTTTCAATCTCTTACAAAATATAATTTTCATTCTATTTAATAATGTAATCTTTCATTTTAATATTATCTTCTTTTCCTTTTTATTCCAATATGCTTTAATCTTGATAATCTCAAAAAAGCCCTATTATGTATCGAAATCGAGTTAATTTCTTTTAAAATGGTAATCTATTTACACTGTTTTAAGTATATGGTCTTTTAATTATAAATTTGACGTACTTTAGATTTTGAACAGCAAATCAAAAGTGTGCTTGATTTTCTTTTATTGTATATTTTTAGTATAATTTCTTTGCTATATCCTTTTACCTTTACACTGTTTGATAAAAACTATTTCTTCTTTATTTTTGCGAATTGTGTCTTGTGTTTAATTATTTGTACTTCTTAAATGATATAAAAATTAACAACATAGATGTAACCTTTAAATAAAAATTTTAACAGGATGCTTTTAATCAATATAAGAAATATATAATGAAGTCTAACATAAATGGAGGAGTTGAAGTGAGAGGTACCCTAAACTAAGTTGTACTCAAGGATCGACTTCCTACTACTTCTTCAGTTCTACTTCTCTTTCTGAGATAGAGTTTTATTTTTTCATGAAACCAACTACAATAACAACTGTAGGAAGCAGAAAAAGTGGAGGAAAGTGAACATTTTTTTATAATGTACATAGGCACAGACATGGCTGTGTGGTAAGAAGCTTGCTTTCTAACCACATGGCTCCAGTTTCTGTCCCACTGCTAACCAAAGCCCTATGAGCAGATTTGGTAGACAGACACTGAAAGAAGCCTGTCATATATATTTATGTGTGTGTGTGTATGTCTGTATCCCCCCACCGTCAGCACTTGACAACTGGTGTTGGTGTTTACGTTCCTGTAAGCTAGCAGTTGGCAAAAAAAGACTGATAGAATAAGTACTAGGCTTAAAAAGTAAGTCCTGGGGTTGATTTGTTTGACTAAAACCTTTCGAGGCAGTGCTCCAGCATGGTCGCAATCAAATAAAAGAATAAAAGAATAGTATAAATACTAACAAGGTCATACTTGACTTGTTGTCCTGTAGTGACCAGAAGGTTCCAGATAGCAGTCACAAAGTCTGGAAGATGAGGACCGAATTCTTCATCATACTTTTGAGCATAAAGAGTTACATTGTCACAAATTTGGGATTTCACTTGTTCTAGGACACCAGCTTCATCTTCATCCTGTATATATAGAGAGAGAAAAAGGGAGAGAGGTGAATTAGAGAAACATATAGGAGGGTAGAAGAAGAGACATTCAGTGGTAAAGAGAGATGGAAAGAAAATGATGTAGAATGGTACATTTAGAGATGAGAAAGAAACAGGAGATGGTGACATATTAAAAGATCGGCATAGTGTTGCCAATAAAATTCAGTAACACAATCAATCAACATGCTAGAAAAGGCAGTCAAATTTCCTTCACATCACACCCTACTATCTTGAAGAAAGGAAGATACATTTGCTTAGATAAACTTATGCATCAATAGAAGATAGTCATGGTTCGAATGTTCTTTGATATTCTACAGAGTAAAAGCATTCACAAGACAAGAAGGATTCTAAACAACTACCTGGCCTGCTAAAAATAGCAACCAAATTTTCTTCAAATCACACCTTACTGTCTATAAAGAAAAATGTAAACAAAGATAAAAGAATGTCTAAAACCATCAATATATAATGTAAGGTAGTAATGTATCTATCTCTTCTACAATAAGAGCCCTGTCCCTTTTGTCATACTTTAACCTCTCAAGACCTAACATACAACTGCCTCCCTCTCTATGTTCCCAATCAATTAAGGGATCCATTTACTTTTGCAAACACAAGGCATGTGCCATGCAAAAAGCACCAACTACACACTGTAAAGTGATTGGTGTTAGGAAGGGTATCTAGCCATTGAAACTATACCAAAATAGACATTGGAGTACGATGATGTCCTCTGACAGTAGCTAAGTTTTCTGCTTTGTTGGCTCCTTGTCCAACAGCTTAATGCATGTAAGACAACTTGTTAAATGATGATGATGATGAGGGTTACAGCTGTGACATCTTTGATCATAGATCTTCTGGATCAATGGTGATTTTGAGCTTCATATATATATATATATATATATATATATATATTAGAGGGAAACCACCATGTGGACACCCCTATGCCAGAAATAGATCTGCCATGGTAACACCACTAAGAAAAATTTAGCTAAATTTTTCTTGAGAACATTTCTTAGTGGTGAGACCATGGCAGATCTATTTCTGGCATAGGGGTGTCCACATGGTGGTTTCCCTCTAATATGTATAAAATACAATTTTACTGAACCTTCAGTTTTTTTATATGCTAGACCACTGGTGTGAAATCAATGTTACTTAAATTAATATCTAATTTCGTAACCTCATTTTAAATTAAAATTTTTATATATATATAGATATCAAAATGTAGGGATAAGCAAACTAAGCACATATGAAGTATATTTGGTGACCCCTACATTTACTTCTTTACCTGCTGAAGTTTAAATCTCTTGAGCACTACTAAGTGTATTTTATATGGAGATTATCTAGATCTCATTTACGTACTCTCTCTCTCTCTCTAAATATATATATATATATCCACATATCTCTATATATACACATATCTATCTATATACATATATAGATATACACACACACTCATATATATCTATCTATGTGTGTGTGTGTATATATATATATATATATATATCAACATCATATTAAAAATCAAAAGGAAATTGTAGTTGTGATACCCGTAAAAAGCACCCACTACGCTCACAGAGTGGTTGGCGTTAGGAAGGGCATCCAGTTGTAGAAACACTGCCGGTTCAGACTGGAGCCTGGTGCAGCCTCCTGGGTTCCCAGACCCCGGTCTAACAATCCAACCCATGCTAGCATGGAAAATGGACGTTAAACAATGATGATGATGATGATTATATATATATATATGTATATATATGCATTTGAGTACATTTAAACTAATTAAATATTATTTTACAGAATAATAGAATTAAATTTTCTTTGATTAAAACCCTTTCTAACATGGTAGTATCCAAAGAGCATTTGAGGCACATAATACTTTATGAGTACAAAAAAGTAAACTCTGCAGCTGAAGCGACTCGAAACATACACTCAGTTTATAGGAAAGAATGCTTGAATGAAAGAACTTGCAGAAGATGGTTTGCAAAATTCAGAAGTGGAGATTTCAGCCTTGAAGATGATCGAACGGGACGTCCAGCTGAGTTTGATGATAAGCTCCTTGAGGCATTACTTGTGAAAATCCTGCATTATCAGTTGAAGAATTGGCAATAAAGCTTAGTTCAAACCATACAACTATTCATCATCATTTTCAACAACTTGAAAAGGTTCCTAAACTTGGAAAATGGGTGCCTCATGAATTGTCTGAAAGCAACCGCAAATCCCAAATTGACATCTGCTCTTCTCTCCATTCTCACGAACGCATTTCACCCCTTTTGGATAGACTTATGACTGGTGACGAAAAATGGATCCTCTGTGTTAAGCATGGTAAACAGTGGCTTGGTAAAAGGGTAAAAGCGCAACCACAACCGAGAAGGGAACTTCATAGGAAAAAGGTTCTTCTCTCTATCTGGTGGGATTGCAAAGGAGTAATTCACTTTGAATTGTTACCACCTAAGGGAACAATCAATGCTCAAGTCTACTGTCAGCAATTAGAGCATTTGAGTCCCTGATATATGCATGAAAGAACACAGAATGCAATGACCTTTGTCTGCCATTATGGCAGGCCACGAAACGTGCGTAGTCTTTTTACTACTGTTTACTATTTATTGTACTTTATTGATTTAAAATAAGGTTGTTTTTTTTTTATAGTAAATGTTTCTATATGGTGTGAATAACATCTTTCTTTATTGAATTGTTTAATAGTGGTTTTTCTCTAAATTATATACATATATTATATATTGCGAAATTTGATTGAAAATTGTTAAATTGAATTTTTCCCTATAAGTTTCCGAATTATATCCCCTATTATTATTATTATTATTATTATTATATAAACGTGTGTGTGTGTGTTTACCTGTATTTGCCCCCCACCCACCCATCACCACTTGATCACCAGTGTTGGTGTGTTTACATCCCTATAACTTACCAGTTTGGTGAAAGGGATTGATAGTATAAGTACTAGGCTTTAAAAATAAGTCCTTCGAGGTGATGCAGCACCATGGCTGCAGTCAAATGACTGAAAAAAAGGGGGAAAAAAAACACAACATTAAAATAAAATGTAGTCCTAGATAGATTGCACCCGAGGTAGACAAGATGACTGCAGCTCGATAGTCCTTGATCAGTGATCTCATGATGGATTGGGTTAAGCTGGGGTCACTACACAACCTAAACACAAACAAATTCTATTGTAGCAACAATTCAAAAAAAAAAAAAAAGAGCCCCATCTGTTTACCTGTGTCTGTAACAATTTATTGTCCACTTGCAAGAGAGTTTTGAAATGAGCCATCCATGTAGCCATATTGTCCTCAAAATGTTCTGGAATATCCTACAAATAAAAGTTAAAATCATGATACAATATTTGCACCAGATAATTTGTCTTACATTTCTGTTTTGTTTTACATTTTCAGTCTCACATCCCCACACACTTATATATAAGGTAACCCTGAACTTGCCCTTAATCAACCCATCCCACTTTTCTCCCCATCACTCTCTGATTCTTTCTCTGTCCCTTCTCTTTGTCACCAACCATTTTCCTATTCTTCCTCTCAGTGGTGAGGGTCACTTTGTAACTTGAAAGAGTAAAGAACAAGTTAGAAGGTGAATTCATAAGTGCTGGTGCAATGAAAGAAAACACCCAGTACAAACCAAAGTGATTCGTGAATTAAGTAGGAATAACACAGGGCAGAGAGGATTCTTCCTGTACTGAAGGGCAAGAACATTTTTATATTACTGAGGCTACCAAAAAATATGGTTGCTATTAGGAAGAGGGTCAGCATTAAAAATCACACCATTCTTGTAAACTATCCAATTCATGCCTGCATTACAATCATAAAAGATATAAAAATGATGATGATCATGATAAACATATATTTAATGGGGTTCTTATACATTATCATCATTTAATGTCCATTTTCCATGCTGTGTTTGTTTCTTGAATTTTACTCACAAAAGATTGGCCAGCCTGAGGCTACAGTAAAAGACACTTGATCAAGGCACCACGCCATAGGACACAAACCGAAACCATGCAGTTGGGAAAAGAACTTTGTACACACACAGCCATATCTGCACCAATGTCTAAATTCAGTAAAAGTATTTTTATGGTTGCAGTACAAGGATAAAAAAACAAATTAAGAGCGCCATTAAGATTGAAAATGTAGTGAAAGTTTGACAAAAAATGTAGTTATGTAGCTCTTGTTTAGGAAGCACTTAGTCATAGTAAAATTTGGATTACTGAATAGTCATGTGATCAATAGTCCAGTCCAGTAAGTTAACCTTCATAAAATTTAAACAAGACCAATATAAACCATAAAATAAAATTGAAATCTACTATGTTCAAGCCATGCCAAAAAATGAGTATTTATGGCACTGCTCAACATGTGAGAAATAACAGCAAAATCTCCTTGAAATTATACAATATTATCTTAAAAAAAGAACACATCTGGAATTGACTTAGATGCACTATTCTTTCACTTGTTTCAATCATGCTGAGATAACATAGCTTTCAAGGGTTTAGTCTATTACATCAAACCCTGTACTGAATTTCTTGAGCTCTGAAAGAAAAAAGGCAAGGTTAACCTGGGTGAAATTTGAATTCAGAACATGAAGAGGCACAACTAACTACAAGCTATTTTGTCTGTTATTAATAACATCCATCATTCACTCTTGCAATCTCTACAACTATCCACCACTCTCTTACTTTCTCATACTAACAAACATCACTTCCTCTCTTCCATTACCTTTGACTGACAAGTGTCTCTTCCATTATTCCTTATCTTGCTACTGTCTCATACCACCATATATATGTGAGGAAGGGGAAATGTCTTTGAATCAAAAGCCTAATGGATTAGAGCTAACCTAGAGAGCTAAACAAAAACAAAATATGGGTCCAATTGCATTAAGCCTTACACGACAGTATTTCTAATTAAATACAACGCCTGTGTGTTTTAATGAATTTTGAAAATAATTAACAATATAAAAGAATTTAGTTAACATAACCTTTTCATTAATAAGCAGGTATTTAGGACAAAACACAATTATGTTTGACAGTTTAATTTAGATATGAATGCTAGGGAGCAGTGTGGAAGGTAATATGGGTCAAGGGCTAGAAGAGGAAAGACACAAAAATCAAATGTAATTGGAGTGTGATGAGGAATGACGAAGGTCGTGTAGAGTGGAAGAAGACTTACCTGATAGTTTAAACTATAAAATATTTTACACATGAGAACAATGGAGCTGAATATAACCTTCAAGGCAACAGGGTCATTACTGTGGTTCTCAGCCAATTGCATGGTGGTCTAGGGATCAAATAAAGAGAAACAGTACAGTAATTAATAATTACATCATGGAATACAATTCTAGCCATTTAATAACACACAAAACTATTGAAATCACTTAATTCCGTGAATTCTCAAAATTTTCTGCAATGACCAAGTTGCAGATGGGCTATAAAATTGTTAACATTTCATGAAATTTCAAAAAAAGAATAAACAACTTCTGTATTATTAGATGACTGTTTTATAATGAAGGTGCCTCAGTTTCAACAGTCAGTCTCAGTTGAGGTTGCTACACAATTACAACTCTGAAATATATAAACAGGTTTCAGTTAAAATTACTATTCCAACTTCTACCTTATTGCTGCTACTTACATTATTATAGTGAATATTACTACTACTATTACCTTCTACTACTACTCCAAATATTGTTACATATATCACTACAATTACTACCACTACCTATAATTTCACAACTGATTTCTGTATTCACATCTAATCTAGTAACATATATTTATATATGCACCCCTAACCTGTAGAGCATGTTTACATACATGCAGCTTACTTAGGAAAAGAATTTATATATACATGTGTTTATATACATACTGCCAATACAGCTGACCTCATAAAAGATGAGTTTATACTACATACATACAGCTTACCAAGTAAAATATGGCTTAAAATACAGCTAAGCTAGCAAAACATGTTTATATACACAAACTAACCTAATAAAATATAGTCTATATATACATATTTAATCTTATAAATCATGGTGTGTGTTTGTATAAATATATAAGATAACATGGGCCCAGGATGAATTGCAATTCCTGAATCAAAATCAGGGCATGATCTGGGAAGTGACATGAATAATGATACATCTTTCCAGGTGCATATTACTAAATTGGCAATAAAATGCAATTGGTTGGTTGGTTGGATGGATCCTTAGAACTTTCAGAACAAGAGAACAGGAAACCACGATGGTCCTCTGGAGGATATTTGTTCTCAGCCAATTAGATTACTGCTTCCTGTGAAAATTAACAACAGAACTCGAAGCAATCCAGCAAAGCTATACAAAAAAGATAACACAACATGTCAGCTACTACAAGAGGCTGAAAAAGTTAAGACTCTATTCCCTAAAACAAAAGCAGGAAAGATACATAGTGATATGCATCTGGAAAACCCTAGAAGAACTTGTAGCAAACTCTGGCATTGTAAGTTACACAAACAGCAGAATGGGGCACCCCTGCATAGTACCAAATATTAGAGCAATGCCAACATGATACAGGGCCAGATATAGCAACAGCTTGGGTCTCAAGGCCCACACTTCAATATCCTCCCACATAGCCTGGGAGACTTACATGGGGTGGATGTGGGTATCTCTGAAACAAAACTGGATCCCCTCCTGTCAAGAGTTCTGGAAGAACTTACCATGCAGCAAAAAACACAGATAATGGCAGCAACATCAAATTTCCTCATTCACCAAATGCCACATATCAAGAGGAGGTTTAGTGAAATTGTAGCAAAGCAAATGCTAGTGCCCCAACATGGCCACAGCTCGTGAGCTGAAACTGGTAAAGAAAAGGTAAGAAGCTTTTTTTCCCAATGACATGGTTCAAAGTTCAGTTCCACTGTATGGCACCTTGAGCAAGTGTCTTCTACTATAGCCTTGGGCCAAACAAAACTTGTGAGTGGATTTGGTAGACGCAAACTGAAAGAAGCCTGTTATATATATATATATATATATAAAGATGGCAGTGGAAATAGCACTGAAGTAAGTCTAAGATGTTTCAATTTCAGAGGGAATTTAATAAAAATGATTTTAAAAATCATATAAAGAAAATATTACAGGTTTTGATGCATCTCATCTTATCAAATATCAGTAAAAATTTATAAAAATTAGAAGTAAAAACAGTTTATCTTCTTCGGGGTGGGGGTGTGGGGCAAGAACATGTTTGGAGATTTTTCATTGAAGTCTTCTTTAAATATAGTTTGGTAGAGAGTTTAGAAGTGTTAGAGAGAAGGGGTATCTATTGTCTAAAAGAAATCTTTGTGTGTTCCTGCCAAGGGAGTGGCTAAAAAGCATTTATTGAGTGGAATTTATGTCCACTTGTGTGTGTGTGTGTGTGTGTGTGTGTGTGTGTGTTGGGGCCATAGGAAAATCCATTAAAATAAAAAGTTTTTCATATAGAAAAGGTTGGGAACTGCTGGTCTACAGTTACTCAACCAACAAGAAATAGTAACAATATCCCCCTCCAAATTATACCCTACCATCTTAAAAAAAAAAGAACAAGGACACGTTACATGATGCAGTCTTAAATATTCCTGAAAAAAGGTCATGCCTGGAATGTCTTGAATTATAAGTCTAATCTGGGGGTAAACACAAGAATATAAATGCAAAAAGAAAAATACAAGTCTTACAATAAAGAGCTGAGTAAATTGGGCAGCAAAATTATCCAAAACAAATTTGATCTCTGTCCAAAGTTCCTGAGATTTAAATTCATGCCGATACCTGGAATATGAAGAAACACGGAGAGGAATATATACGTACATATATATATATATATATATACTTCTAATATAAGGAAAACATTTTTCAAAAACGATTAAAAAAATAATCAGTGGCCAGCATATTAAAATACCTTTCAAGGTGAAAAGATAAACAATTATAAATAAGGGCAAAAGGAAAAATTTTCTATGTCTATATGCAAAAAAATAGACTTTAGATCGTCTAACCACATATAATATTTTTCAATATAAATACACAGCATGCTGAAACAAGGAAAGCAAGCCGGCAGAAATTTTAGATATATTTGAGGTACTTAAACATACTTGTGACTTTACATCTGCTTTTTCCATGGGTATATGTGAGTATTCCATTTATTTCTAACCATGTTTCTTGCTGAAGAAGGAAGAATCCTTGTAGATTAATCCAGAAATCAGTCAGATTCAGAAATAACGAATTTTAAAAAATTTCTGCTGGTTTGAAAGTGACAGAACTGAACTTGTCACTGTCTGTTCAAGAATTTGTTGACCTTCTAACAGAAAAATTTGACACTGAAGGTGGCGAGCTGGCACAAACGTTAGCAGGCCAAGCGAAATGCTTAGTAGTATTTCGTCTGCCGGTACGTTCTGAGTTCAAATTCCGCCAAGGTTGACTTTGCCTTTCATCCTTTTGGGGGTCGATTAAATAAGTACCAGTTATGCACTGGGGTCGATATAATCAACTTAATCCGTTTGTCCTCTCTATGTTTAGCCCCTTGTGGGTAGTAAAGAAATAGGTATTTCGTCTGCCGCAACATTCTGAGTTCAAATTCCGCCGATGTCAACTTTGCTTTCATTCCTTAGGGGTTGACAAATTAAGTACCAGTCAAATACTGAGGTCGATGCGATCGAGTGTACCCACCCCCATACACATACACACACAAATCCAGGCCTTGTGCCTATAGTAGAACGGATTATTATTATAAATTCCGTCAAGGTCAACTTTGCTTTTCATCCTTTCAGGGTCGATAAATTAAGTACCAGTTACGCACTGGCGACGATCTAATCGACTTATGTCCTGATGTTTGTCCCCCCTTAGCCTCTTGTGGACAATAAAGAAATAAGAAAAAATTGACAAAATCACCTTGCATTCATTCATTACTCATGGCCAGTCAACTTATTTGAAACACCTCAAAGAAATGATAGGGCCAAATGAAGCCAAAGTTTTGGGAGACTTCACTGAAAGCTATTCGTTTGTTGTGCAAGATGAAATCCAGGGATACCACTGCAATAAGATCCAGTGATCACTCCATCTTGTGGTTGTCTATTTTCGCAATCAAACTGTGCTTGACTATTCTTCCATTTGCATCATTTCTGATGATCTTGATCATGATGTTGGTTTTGTTCACAAGGTTCAGAAGGAGACAACAGATCACATAAAGGAAAGGCTGAATCCTTCAAATGAAGTTATTCATTTTTTTCAGATGGTTGTGGTATTCAATATAAGAATTGCAAGCGTTTCCTCAATCCTTATCATCACCTCACAGATTTAGCAATCAGTTGTGTGTGGAACTTTTTTGCCATCAGTCATGGTAAGTCACTCTGTGATGGAATAGAAAGGACTGTGAAAAGATTGACAGCAAGAGCCAGCCTGCAGAGACCAACTGCTTCTCAAATTCTGCCTGCAAAACAGATTTTTGAATTCTGTCAAAGTTCAATTCAATGAATCACATTTGTGTACATTCCTTCAACAGCAATGGACTCCAGTTGAAATGAGCTGACTGAAAGATTCACTTTAGCCAAAATTATTCCAGGCAGCAGAAGTTATCACCAGTTTGCTCCAACTTCAGACCACAGAATCAAGATGAAACAGAGTCAAATGTTGAGAGTATTGCTCGAGTTTGACTTTCAGGACAAACACATTCAGCGCAAACTTAATACAGGTGATATCAAACTTTCTCAATACCTTCTTGGCAGATATAATAAACGACACTGGGTTGGCATTGCTGTCCAGATAGATTGGGGGGACAAATGATGTGAGGGTGAAATTCATGTATCTGCACCTTCCAAATTGAGCTGGCCAACAAGACATGGTTTATGCTCGGTACCACTGACACATGTGGTTGCCAGAATTGAGCCTCCTCAATTGTCATCACTATCTGCTCGACAGTGCCATCTGACAGAAAAATGTCACTGAACTGATCAAGGATATACTTACCATGTGAATGTTTGGAATTTTGTTGTTTGTAAAAGGATTGTTGAGCCTTCTTTCAATAGAGTTTGAATTGTGGTATTTTTGAGTTTAAATTGAGATATGGGAGCACAATTATTTCATTCCCCAAGTTTGACACACTATTCTTCTGCTCATATTCTAGAAAACAAGAGACATATTCATGACTCACAGGAAGGCACACTTTGATGAAATTTTTGACAAAAGGACACATTCTGTCAAATCCCCACCCACACAAGATATTGTTTTGTAAAAATGGAAATTTTCCAAATTCCTTTGCTGCAATATTGTTATCCCAAATTTAAAAGTTTGCTCTTTTTCAACCTGGTAAACACACATTTTTGCTGACGAATGTGCATCTTTTTACAGTTTGACTTTTCATGACTTGATTTCTATCCATTGTGTGCAATTCATAATCACAATGAGTATTTGAGAATACACAGCACTTCAAAACTGTTCAACAGATCATGAACAGTTTTGAATTTCCATTGATTGTACATGATTTCAAATTCTACTCCTTGCAACTAAATGCTTTTATACTGCTTGAAAGTGAGTGTTGTTGCAATACTAGGCTCAAGATTTCAGACCGACTTTCAGGGCAAGTGAATTGAAACAGCCAAGTGATAAGAAGTTATTGAATTAAACAAACACCCTAATTTTCTTTCCTCATGATTTTCATTCACAAACAGCAGGTCTGAAAATTTGTCTGATATATATAACTGAAATTTATCTACTGTTGTTTCAAAAGAAAAACAAGCTTCATATCTAGTGTAGTTTTCTTTTGGCAACCATTCTGCTGAAGGTGGATAGACCAAAATATTAAAATTTGAGCTCTTTTCAATGTAGTGCCAACATGTTTTGGAAAATATTGGCTGCTCAGAAGTAACTGATGACAATATTTCTGGAAGAAGAACACCATATAGAGCAAAATGATGACATGCAAACTTTACTGATACAGAATACATAACATTGTGTGCAGAGTTTCATCATGGTACAAAAATTCCCAGAACTTGTGAAAATTTGGTATGGACTGAAGTGTACAAAGTCTCTTGGTCACAACAGGATTAATATAGCTCAGAAATGTTATATATAAGCGAAGTCTGAAAATGATATCTGTTGCATTATTACCTGTTGGACAGTGACTTACCATCAATGCTGCATGCATTGATTGTTTTTAACTGACTGGTCAAATGCAATCAATTTTCTGACACAGCATTTGCTTTTGAGAAAAATTCAAAAATTATCTTCTGAGATGAATAACAACTTTTGATGTCTTGAGAGTACCATTGAGATTTTTTACACACAAGTAAAAGATTATGTCCAGTTTATGTGCAAACAGTTTTAAAGCTGTAGGATTTGGACACTTCTGAGTATTTGGCTTTGAATACACAGCAGTCTCGGAGGAAAACAGTGAAGTATTTCCATTTTGATTCAAGAAAACAAGCACTTTACCATAAGAAATGCACTCTTTTCTCTTCCAATTCAGATTCAGCATCCTGAAAAATGGTGAGGTACAAATTTTCAGCAAAACAGTTCATGTAGATTGAAAGTTACTGCATCATTTGTTGCGGCATTGAAATTCGAAATGGCCACCACTAGCCTAAAAATGGATGATTTGGGCCAAATTATAAATTGTCAGAACTTTTGAGCCATTAGGAATTGGAAGCCTGAAATTTTTCACTTTTTCTGTTCTTACTGATAAGAACAACTGGTCAAAATTTGGTGAAAATCTGCGATGGTGGGTTTCAAAGTTCCTTTTTTCGTCCCTGGTTTACATGGATTCACCCATCAAAGACAACTGGTACAAAATCTTCTGAGAAGGTAACAATATTGATTTAGGCAGATGGAAAGTGGGTAATTGAACTCCAGTAACAAGATTATGTAACAAAATAAATTTAGAGTTGTTGTAGATAACAAAGCAAAAGCAATTGTTATCTCTGCTAACATATTACAACCATGACATTCTGGCAAACAAAAAGACTTTTTACGAGGCTCTTTTATGAACTACTTTGATAACAAACAACAACAACACCATTGTCATTGCTGACGACTTTAATGGACATGTTGGGCAACACCATGATGTCTATTGTGGAATATATGGTGACTATTGATATGGATCTAGAAATGACAATAGATCAAGGCTCCTGGACTTTTGTGATGCAAATGAATTTACTATCTGCAGCACAAACTTCAGGAAATGAATCAGCCATTCGATCACCTACCAATCAAGTAGGTTTCATTTTCACCGGGAAACAGGACAGACTAATGCTGGCAATCCTCTGCTAAATGCATTCTTCAAAGCAATTCCAGATGATGCATATGATGTAAATGAAGAGAATATCAAAAACTATAACACAGAAAACAACTGGGAGATTCTACAAGATAACTGCCAGAAAGCTACAGAACAGATCTACAGCTGGAGAAAGGCTCCAGCTAAGTGAAAGGATAACAAGGTAATGGAATACTACTGAGGCTAAAGCCATAAAAGCTAAAAGACCAGCTTGCAAAGAATAAAAAAAAAAAGAAGTAGTAGTAAAAACCAACATCACAATTACCACAAAAGAAGCTAGACAAGTTTACACAGAGCAGAGAGAAGTCAAAAGCAGGGGATTTGCCAGTGTTCTGTGATGAGAGGATCAGAAGTATGAGGTATTCCAGATTGAAATGCAGTATGTCAGGGTAAATCAAGATGATGAGAAAAAGTATGTGTGAAATGACAATGGTGCACTTACAGCCATTGATGCTGAGAAGAAAGAAGCCTGAAAATGTTACTATGAGAGATTGGTTAATGTAGAAAATTTGTGGAAGAAAGAGCATACATGACTAATGAAGCAAAGATGAGCCAAAAAGAAAAAATAATGGGTATGAGAGGAATTGGATGAAATGTGCAAGAAAGACAACTGCAATGGTACAGACATGCTTGGATGATAAGAGATGGGCAAAGAAATGTTATATTGGAAGGAATCAGAAGAGAAAGCTGAGGAAGACATTGTTCTAATTTGGTTTTTTATCCTGTTGTCATGGATTCAACAAAATTTATGGTATTCATATGTCCTTCCTTTTGCTAATCCCTACACGTAATATATTTTTTATTCCACTGGTTTTCACATACTGAAACTAATAGAAATACTGAGATACCAGATGCTTACAGGGCGTGTAAACAAGTGTCATCATTTTTGGCTTAAATGGTACGATGCAAGGATAAACAGAAACAAGAATGTACATGCATAAGCATAAACGCATATGACATGTTTTCATAACGTCTCCATCTAAATTTCACAAAAGCATTTGTTAGTCTCATGTTAGAGTAGGGGACACTTGCTTAAGATAACACACAGTGAGATCAAACTCAGACCTACCCAATCACACTGCACCTACCTAAATGTACATAGCTTTTGCTAGTGTATATCAGCAGAAAATATAAACATCGAAAAGAGAACTGTTAAACAAATGTGTTACAAAAATTACCTCGTGGTAATTATTCTGTCAAAGTTTCAAAGATATTCCCTTGCCTTTCTCAATATCACAAACAGTGAACCAATTATTGGTTCATACAATACCTATAAGTAATAAAACTGTTCTTCACAAAATGTGACAAAAAAAAAAAAAGAATCTCAGAAGAAATATCAAAGGCTGTAGCTGAACCCACAATTGTCATCATCATCATTTTACACCTGTTTACCATGCTGGTTTGACAAGATTTAGTGGTCAAAGGATCATGACCTGCTCTAAAGCTTTGATAAGATTTCAATGGCTGAATACCCTTTCTAACATCAACCATTTTAGGGAGTATACTGGGAACATTTTTCATGGCATTAGCAAAATTAAAGAATCTCTATCCTTGATTGCTGCTGCTCACTTCAGTTTAATAATTGTTCATAGAATGTACTGGGTGCTTTTTATGGCACCAACACTGGTGAAGTCACAAGGTGAACATCTCTTGATGAATGGATTTATTGCTATGAAAGAACTGTAATGGATAGAACAACAGAGGGAACAGTGGAAACAGAGAGTATCGTCAAAGAAGCATGGAGTGTGGTAAAGGTTGCCAGAAAATCTAACTCAGCACAAACATCCCACAACCCCAAACGACCTTACCCTGACACTTACCTTTTAAATAACGAATGTGCTGTCCTCAGAATCCCATTCACAATATGGAAATCTCGGCTGACCAAATGTTCAACCATTTCACGGATTAGATCTGGCCATTTATCAGGAAAGTCTTCTCGACCAATAATACTAATGGCATCACTCAACTGAAACAGAACACATATGGCTGTAAGTTACACACTATACACTTACATGTATACAAAACACACACTACAGGTCATACATATAAACATGAGTGTATACACATGCATAAAACACCTATAGCTACAAGTTATGAGACACACACACGTGTGTGTGTGTGTGTGTGTGTATATATATATATATAGTTTTAGGTTATAGATTACACACACACATACGACTTTACCTCAATTTATGAGTCTCTGTGCAAATCAAAATCGCATAAATCAAGGGAGATACAATTTTCAAGATAATCAATGAAAATAACAAAAAATTAAATAATCATTGAAATGAGAATATCATATGTGTGTGTGTGTTTACGTTTACACCAGTACAAGAACTGTTAATGTTTATGTCATGCTGTCCCATAATTAACCAGCGCATAAACTGCCACCTAATGCATTATAACCTAACGCTATTATGATTTGATCTTTAGATGCTTTGAATCTGCCAACCACTTTTTGTACCTGCTATAAAAGGCTTTTTGGCATTTTCTTCTAGTTTCTTCAGCATTAAATATTTATTTCAACTCTTGGCTTCTTGTATGATACGATTTACACAGTACCATATCTGTCTGTCAGTCCTGTACTAAATGAAAGGGTACAAATTGAACCAGTTACTTTATCTTTGGCTTAAAGGGCATTGTGAAGTCTCTAATCTAAGGGAGACAACTTTAGTCCCCTGAATTATAATGACAAATAAAACTACGGAGATGATAACCAGAGTAATATACCTATTTCTTTATGCATACTCCAATACCTGACTTCAATCCATCTAATTTTCAAGAAGTGACTTGGAATGAAATATCTGAAGAATAACTGACGACTGGCATTTTGCAAGAGTTGGTATAAAAAATACCTTTAAAACTTGATATGAAGTCTATTGGGTATTCTTTTTTCAACTTTGCTATTGATTTTTTTGATCAGTATGATCACCTAACAAACTATTATGTATATGGAGCAAAAGAGAGGAATCAATTTTGCGTCTGTGTTGAAATTATAAGTATAATTGGGTGCTGTTTCTGATAGGTGTAAGCTGCAAAAGAGATTAGGGGAAAGCATTTTTTGTTTGTGATTTAATTTATAACCAAAATCTTTCTTTACATAATCATTTCTGATGACTTTTTTTTTAGTGTGTAATTAATAAAATACCATATCATCATCATCATTTGACGTCCGTTTTCCATGCTGGCATGTTTGGACGGTTTGACAGGGGCTGGTAAGCCTGGGTGCCACACCAGACAGTAGGGTCTGTTCTGGCATGGTTTCTATGGCTGGATGCCCTTCCTAACACCAACCACTTCACAGAGTGTATTAGGTGTTTTTTATGTGGCACCAGTACCAGTGCTTTTTATGCTGCAGCAGCACTGGTATCAATTCTGCTATGATGGATGAGTTTTCTTGAGTACAGCAAGGTGCTGGATATCTTGGTCCTTTGTCACCTTTGTGCAAGCTATGGACACATAAGAGGTACAGCAATATCAGATGAAGTTTAACTGGGAAAATAGTTTTTGTGCATGGAAGGTGCATAAGTACAATAAACACTGAAAATGTACAGAAAATAGACTCCATCAACTGCCAGTGGGGTAAGCCAGAGTAGGTAACCAAGTTAGTAGCAGAAGTGGCTTCTCCGAGAGCATAGCTGTGAGAATAAGAGTAGACTGGGAAAGGTTCAGAGAGCTCCTGAACAACAAAGGGCCTCTCCTTCAGAGTGAAAGGCAGACTGTATGAACAGCTATGCTACACAGCAGTGAAACATGGGCTGTGTAGGCTTGAAAGAAATGAAGCCAGTATGCTTCACTGCATGTGCAATGTCAGTGTGCATGTATGACAGTGTGTCTTGAGATAAAAGTTGGGCATAAAAGGCATCAGGTGTGGTGACAAGAGAGACAACTGCATTGCTGTGGCCATGTGAAATGTATGGATGTGGACAGCCAATCCCTAACTGTGGAGGTAGACCCAGGAAGACATGGGATGAGTTGCCTCCCTTACCTAAAGACCTCAAAATTGTATGATCTGACCTTCTTTTTGAGGTTATTTTTGTAGTAAAAAAAGAGTTGTGCAAAAAACACTTTATTTTGTCGCCAAAAGATTATTGACAACTTATTTTCTGTTATCACCTTTACCTATTTGTCAAGTAAAAGAGTTTTTATTCCAGGGGTCTTTGAAAGTGAAGAGCTTTTTACTCACTCGATCTTGTTTGACAGAAACACTGCCAGTTATAAACCTGCTGTTAGCCCTTTGATACAATAAGTACCAGGCTAAAATATATACTCAAGACTTATTCAACAACTACATAACATGCTAAACTTACTCAAGACAATGACTGATTAAAAACCCTAGAAAACAAGTCATGTCTTCACATGACCAGAATCTAATGACTAAAACCAATAAAAGAATAAAAGGAATTTGTATTTACACAGAGCACATGCATGGCTGTGTGGTTTTTTTATGAATTTCACTTTGCAACCAACTGGTTTGGGGTTCAGCCCACTGCACAATACCTTAGATAAATGCCTTCTTCTACAATGAGTGAATTTGATAGGCACAGGTTGTAGGAAGTGTGTATGTGTGTAGGAATATTGACTTCCTACAGCTTTGCTTAACTAAAATGATAATTATGGTGTCTACCTTGCTTATTGACATAATATAGCTGGGTACTCTGCACTTTCAAAGATTTGTGAAATAAAAAAATTCCTTATTTGAAAAAAAATAACGATTGGCAACAAGAAGAGCATTCAGCTATAAAACCCTTCCTCAAATAAGTCCTCATCCTCTCCACTTTATCTACAAGGTTAACAACAGTGCATTTGTCTGAAGCTAGCAAACTACAGAGACCTCATTTAGTTGTCACAGCTCAAATCATGACAATTCCACACTCTCAGGCAAAGACCAAGTTCCTAAAATGTTGGAGTCTACACTTTGCACAGTAACTGATCTTAGAACCCTTGTCAGCACACACACACACACACACACACACACACACATACGATGGTGATTACACTGATGATGCTAAGTGTGATGATGATGAGGAGGATATGTATGAAAAGTATAATGATGATGATAAATATGACAATGATGCCAAAAATAACAACAAAACTCTACATACCTGGTTCTGTATCTGTTCTGGTGTTTTCAGCATCAAATCAACAATAACCTGTTTAATGGCTGTCCTGTCTGAAGCATGGATTTTGTCAGGGCTGTCATCAACCTGTAGACAATGAATAAGGGCTTTTCTAGTAGACAGTGGATGCATATATTTCTAGAGGACATAGTGAACAAGTAATATTATTTCACTGTGGTGTGGACATTGTTTACATCCATTCAGAGTGGATGTAAACAAAACTGTGAACACAGACAGCATTTTGTGCACAACTGAACAATAGCAATACAGTAAACATATATCAGCACAAGCATGGCTGTGTAGTTAAGAGGTTCACTTCACTACCTCACAATTCAGAGTCTGAATCTACTCCATAGCACTCTAAGCAAATATCTTCTATCATGGAGTTGGATTAACCGCCACACAAGTGAAATTTATTAGAAACTGTGCAGAAACCTGTCATCTCCTCTGTTCTGGACACTATTATACCATGCAAAATGACCAGCTAAGAAAATTTCTCTAATTTTTAATCACTCATTTATCTAACTCGTTATACTAACATGCTATACTTTGATTTAAAATAACTTTCAAAAGTGGTAATCCTTTAAATCCTTGCAGTATTCTAACCCTGTTTCATAACCCATGTGTTCCCATACTTCACTCTGATTTCCTCAGCAATCTCTCCCTCTCTCTCTAAAATTCACAAACATTCTTACCTTGTTCTACAACTTGTGTCTTTCTTATTCTTGTCATGATTTCCTCTAGTGATAAAGTCTTTCAAGTCTCTCTCTCTCTCTACCTCACTAATGTCTTCTCACTGCCATTGTTTGTCTACGATGTGCCCACCTATTTCCACTGGAAATCTCTTCTCTTATATCGGAAACCCCTACAGAGATCTGCCTTGTTTCTGTACTAGATGACTTGAATACCTCCAACCATCCCTCCCTCCCCACCACCCATCATCAACACTACTATATGTGCCCAAAGGAGATATATTACTTAGTAAATTAACAAACCAACCACCTCTTTCTACATATATATAATGGACTACACAATAGCATTTCATTCATTTAATTTAAAAATTGACCTATTTCTGTTTGCAGCACTCATAAAACTTATATTTCACTCACCCCCAATAGGGGCAACAATTTTAACATATTTGAATGTTGGTAGGTTAAAACGAAAACAACTGATATGACATGTCTATTCTCAAACAATCATTGGAACCTTCTTTTCAAGTGCTGAATACCATCTCTTCTACCCATGTTCCCCCACATCAGTTTTCGGAGTTGGTACTCTCAATGCAGGCACATTGAAAGGTAGGTCATTGTTGAGATGCCTGAACAAAGACATGGTGAGAGCTTTAGCCAGGTTCCTCACAGACAAGACACATAGGTATAAAGTCTCCTGGGAAGGTAACACCAATGGGGTAGGTGGTGTAGGCATACTTCTTGCAGAGAAATGGGTGGATAAGGCCATAGAGATAGTCAGAGTGTACGATAGAGTACTTAAGCTCTGGCTGGACTTGCAGAATAGTATAGCAACAACTATTTCTACCTATGCCCCACAAGCGGGCCTACCAAATGAACAGGACGATATTCTTCTGTAGGCTACCTCAAAGACAAATGACAATGATCTCATCTTTGTGGCTGGGGATTTCAAAGAGTAAGTCAGTCAGCAGTCCGGTATCTTCCATGGTGTACAAGGGGACCATGGAATTGGTTCACAAAATTAAGAGGGTACAAGGCTACTGGAGCTCTGTGACGCAAATAACCTATTGATCTGCAACACCAACTTCAGGAAGCCAACCAGCCACCTGATAACCTACCAATCAGGTGACTCTGCTAGCCAGATTGATTACATTCTCACCAGACAGCAGGACGCATGGTTGCACTTAAATACAAAGATCCTCTGTGGTGAAGAATGTACACCCCAGCATAGACTAGTCATTAGTGACTTTAGACTCCAGACCAGAAGGATGCCAAGAAGCAGACCAACCTTTGAAAAGAAGGATTTGGAAGTTCAAGGACTCTTCATATGGTCAGAGATTTAGGGACATCCTAACTGAGAAATTTGATGAAGGAGGAGCAGCTACAGACATGTAACATAGAGGGCAACTGGGAATTCCTGCGGGTCACCTTGTTGAGTGTCACAGACCAAATCTGTGACTGGTGCTAAGTCCCATCCAGATCTAAGTTGACATGGTAGTGGAACGATCCTGTAGACAGGGCCTTTAGAGCAAAGACACAGGTCTGGAAGAGTTGGGGCAGCAGGGAACTGTATCAAATAGCCAGAAGGGAAGCTAGAAGACAGGTGTATCTAGCCAAGGGAGAAGCAGAAAAGAAGAAGTTTGTCTATGTTCAGCGACATGAAGACCAAAGGCTTGAAGTGTTGTAGATTGCAAGACAGTGTGTGAGAGAAAATTGTGGTATGATAGGAGAGAAATGTATCTGCATGGATGATGGTGCACTTGCATTGAAAATTCTGCAAAGAGGCTTGGAAATGCCATTATGAAAGACTGTTGAATGTGGATAACGGATGGGAGGAGGAGAGTCTGCCAAATGCTGACTCAACTGAGGGACCAGCTATCCAAATCGACAGTGCCTTGGTAAATAAAGCAATTAAGGACATGAAGAAAGTTCCCAGCTCATCAGGAATCACCACTGAGATACTTAAAATATCTGGCAGTATGGGTTATGGTCTACTCACCAGTATTGTAAATCAGGTGGTTTATGAAGGAGTCTTACCCAATGACTAGTGTAGTAGCACCATAGTTAACTACTACAAAGGTAAAGGTGATGCCTTAGAAATAATTACAGAGGTATCAAATTGTTGGATCAGGTGGTGAAATTTATGGAGAGGGTCATAGCCTAACTATTTAGGGAGAGAGTTAGTCTAGGTGAGATGCAGTTTGGTTTTGTGCCAGGGAGAAGCACCACAGATGCTATATTTCTGATAAGGCAGCCGCAGAAGAAATACCTAGCCAAAGACAAACTTCTGTACTTGGCCTTTGTTGACTTGGAGAAAGCCTTTCACAGGATTCCTTGAGCCTTTATCAAGAGGTCAATGCAAAAACTAAGGATAGACGAGTGGTTGGTGAGAGCTGTCAAATACAAACCATGTACCTCTATGCTGATGACCTTGTTCTTATAGCTGAATCACTACCAGAACTAGAAGTTCCAGATATGGAAGGTCTAGAATCGAAGGGCCTTAGAGTTAACCTAGCAAAAACCAAAGTCTTTATATCACAAATCCCTTTGGGTAGAAGGCCCTGCTCAATCTGTAAAAAAGGTGTAAGTAGAAACTCCATAAATTACACCCAGTGTAAGCTTTGGACACATAGAGGTGCAGCAACATCAGAGGGAAGTTAACGGAAAAAAGCTTTTGTGTGTGGAAGATGCACAGGTACAATAAAACATAAATGTTCAGAAAATAGACTCTATTAACTACCAGTGGGCTAAGCTAGAGGTAGTAGATAGCTTTTGTTATCTAGGTGATCAAGTTAGTATCAGAGGTGGATGCTCTGAGAGTGTAGCAGTGAGAATAAGATTAGGCCGAGCAGAGTTCAGAGAGTTCCTACCTCTGCTAGCAACAAAGGGCCTCTCTCTGTGTGAAAGGCAGATTTCATGGTGCATGTGTGCGAACATCTATGCTACATGTCAGTGAAACATGGGCTGTGACAGCTGAGGAGATGCGTAGGCTTGAAAGAAATGAAGCCAGTATGCTTCACTGGATGTACATCAATGTGCATGTTCAACAGTGTGTAAGCATCTTAAGAGAAAAGTTGGGCATAAGAGACATCAGATGTGGTGTGCAAGAGAGACAACTGCACTGGTATAGTCATGTGATGCAGATGTATGAGGACAACTGGGTAAAGAAATATCAATCTCTAACTGTGGAAGGAATCTGTGGAAGAAGTAGATCCAGGAAGATATAGGACGAGGTGTGAAGCATGATCTTTGAACTTTGGGCTTGATGGCAGCAATGACTTGTGACCAAGATTTTTGGTGATATGCTGTGCTTGAAAAGACCTGCCAAGTGAAATCATAGTCGTGGCTGATGCTGGTGTCATGTAACTGGCACCTGTGCCAGTGACACGAAAAAGCACCTTTCAAGCATTAGGCCTCAAGGAGGCAAAGTGGTTGAGCTCCCTTTGAGTGTTGAGCTTCACAGAGGCAATGACCAAGACCTTTGGTATTATGTCATACTGGAGAAGAAGACCCATCAAGCCAAGTAAAGCCAGTCATGGCAGATACTGGTGTCACACAAATGGCACCCATGCCAGTGGCATATAAAAGTACCCATTACACTCTTAAAGTGGTTGGTGTTAGGAAAAGCATCCAGCTGTAGGAACCACACCAAATCAGACTGGACTCTGGTGTAGCCTTCCAGCTTGCCAGCCCTGGTCAAACCATCCAACCTGTGCCAGCATGAACAATGAACACTAAATGATGTTGATGATTGTGTGTTGGTAAGGGATAGAAAATCTCTGCATTAATCCAAAATATATTCTCTTCTTTTCAAGGTCAATAAAATACAAGAAAAAATGCTAGAATGGTTATAATTAACTAAAACCCTTCAAGGTGGTTCCCCAGCAAGGCTACAGCCCAATGACAGAAATCCAATAACAGAATGAAAAATATATAACATAGTAAGTATAAACAAAAGTAAATGGGAACATACTGAACATGAGCATTTTTAACAGATAACAGTGAACAACGAAATCCGATTTAGTCATGAACACAACAGTGAACAGCCAGCAATATTTCTAATCTATTATTAAACACATAAACAGTGAAGAAAATATTTGTGGTAAACACAAGCAACATGGTAAATAGCAAACATGCAGAAACAGTAACAGTTCTATGTATTATTATAGACAATGAGACATTTATAGTAAATGAAAACCATATTATAAACAGTAAACAGAGACAGTAATCTTTCTACCAATTATTATAGACTAGTGGAACCTGCGAATATTTCTCGGAATTAATGGTAAACTTATTGGGTTATTCCTGAAAACTTTATCCAAAAATCCTGAAAGCGTAACCTGTCTTGTGTCTGTATCAAAAGATAGTCACTCATCAGCTATTCATTGAAAAGTGAAGGAAATTGGAATATAATGATTACTTAATGCACTTTATATACTTTATGCACAATTTTATAAACTTAATACACAGCACTCATAAAATAAATATTCACTCATATTTTTCCATTTTCCCCACAAACAGAAAAAATTACATAGTCACAATTTCGCATCTAAAAAATAAAAATTTAATATTAAAAAAATTATTTTATGTGTAAAATATTGGGGTCACAATTTCACAGGCATAAACAGTTAATGCTACGTGGTATACTCTGACCCAAGGCAATGGGTCAGAGCCAATACACATTTCAACTTGTAGGTGACATAAAAAAAACTAAGTTCAATTAAGAAAATTACTTTTCACTATGCACTCACTATCACCACCACCACCTCTCTGCTTTTCTTTAATCTCACCATCAGATCATCATGGAAGCACTCCGTCGGTTATGACGATGAGGGTTCTGGTTGATCCAAATCAACGGAACAGCCTGCTCGTGAAATTAACGTGTAAGTGGCTGAGCACTCAACAGACACGTGTACCCTTAACGTAGTTCTCGGGGATATTCAGCGTGACACAGAGAGTGACAAGGCCGGCCCCTTGAAATACAGGTACAACAGAAACAGGAAGAGTGAGAGAAAGTTGTGGTGAAAGAGTACAGCAGGGATCACCACCATCCCCTGCCGGAGCCTCGTGGAGCTTTTAGGTGTTTTCGCTCAATAAACACTCACAACGCCCGGTCTGGGAATCGAAACCGCGATCCTACGACCGTGAGTCCGCTGCCCTTACCACTGGGCCATTGCGCCTCCACGTCATCAGATCATCACCACTCTGCTAAAATTATATTCCTAAATCTCCTCTATATTACTACCTTCAACTAACTTTTTTTTAACTATATAATAAATATTATGTTCCCCCTACTACATGTCATGGACGCTTCTCTTTTCTTCTTCACCTTATCCTCTTTTTCTCTAATCACGTGAAAGCGTTACTGACAGGCTAAGTAATGCAATGACAAGCAGAATTATTATAAGATAACAAAGGAGACAGACAGACTGCATTCGCAAGTCTTGTCAACCACAACCTCTCTAACAGGACAAAATGTATACAATCAACAACGGTTGATCAGAGGGACATTCAATCATGTAGACAATGCCAAAATAATTATATGCACAACATCAGAGTCCACCAGTTTTTCTCTGTTGTTGAATCTGCTAAATTATGAAGAACCATGCTGAAGGCAAGAGACAGACAATGATGAGACATTTACATTGAATGTTGATAACACAGAGATAGTAATATTTCTACCTGTTAAATGTAATCAAGGAAACATTTACAGTAAATAAGCACCTGTGAACACAGGTTGACAATATTTTTACCAAAATATTTATACTGACAACACAGGCAGACAGTAGTGATTATATACAGTAAATATAGATAACATTTCACTCATTAACAAAAAGGAGTATCTGCTAATCGTCCCTTTATTATTAGTGATTTCTAACAGACACATATTCTGAAGGAAAGGATACAGTCAGTTGTGCAATACCCTAGTACTTCTCTGGTACTTTATCAATTTTAGCAGGATGAAAAGTAAGTCTAACCAGGGTGAGATTTGAATAAAAGGATGTAACTAAATACTTTAAGTCATTTTGTCCAGCATTTATTACTGTTTCTGCCACCCCACCCACTTCGCCCACCCATTGATATTTATGAAATCGTAGTCGTGGCTGATGCTGGTGTCATGTAACTGGCACGCAAAAAGCACCTTTTGAGTGTTGGGCCTTATAGAAGCAATGGCAAATGACTGAGACCTTTGGCAGTTTGTTGTGCTTTGAGAAGAAGCCTCATCAAACCACGTAAAATCGCAGTTGTGGCAGATATTGGTATCACGCAAATGGCATGTAAAAGCACTCATTACACTATCAGAGTGGTTGGCATTAGGAAGGGCATCCAGCTGTAGAAAACCATGCCAAATCAGACTGGAGTCTGATGCAGCTGTAGTGAGGCATGACAGAACTATTTTATTGCTGTGTCGTAATTTAGTCGTGCTGGTGAAGTAGACAACCCTAGCTGCTAGTGGCATTCACAACATACCAGCTAAAATGTTATTCCAGTTTTAATAAACAACTTGAAGGTTTTGCCAAATCTGACAGTCCCAGTTTCTTTTAACACTGCACAACCTTTTCTGGCATTTGTTTGTATTTTGTTCTGCAGTATCTAAACCCCCAAAATTAAAATACATAGTAAGTTGTGAAAAATTAAATCATGTCACACTACACACATATCCTTCAACAAATGTTTTATGCTTATTAACATTTTTACAGCAGGAGAATTTTTCTTTATACACACTTTGTTTAGCATTCATTAAAGAAGTAAAATAAATTATTAAGTGCGAAAAACGAATTATGCCTTCTGAATTTCTTGAAACACAGAACTCTTCCTAAAAAACTGGTGACTTTCTGATGTTGGAATATTCTTTTGGAAATATTTCCTACAAAAAAAATTTTATAGCATAAGTATACTCCAGAAAGGAAGATCTGAAATTTCACTGACCACATTTTATTTCATCAGAACTTTGTGTTTTCAACATTCCCAATTTCCTGGCAGGATATGTCTTCATGTGTAGCCTCATGCTAGAGCCAGACGCTCATACCTTGCTGCATTTCAATTTGATTTCTTTTACTTGAGCTAAAATTCACTCCAATAGAGGAGGGAGTTGCTAATGACAATAGTGAAGAAAGTCTATATGTAATGTACTCGTTGTGTAACAAGATGTGTGTAGAAAATATTTCCAGAAGGCAGTTTATAGATGGCCACCTGACTTGTTCACTTTTCTTTCTGCCATGAAACATTGTGGTACTTTGCACATGCACACCAGAACCAAATACTCATACTTCGTCTTACTGATGCTTAATTTTTTTCCCACTCGCCACCATTGGTAAAATATTTTTGATCCTGCTTCATTTTAGATTTGTTTTAGAAAAATTTTAAAGGAAAATAAAACAAACCACTAGGGATTAATATTCTTTTTATTGCCATACTGGTGAATTCCCTTCCTTGAAGATTGTGCTCACTTGTTTTTATTCTTTCATAACAGACTGATTTTTTGCAATTATGAATCACTCTTCATTACCAGCATTTAATGTAAGAATTTGGTTTGTGCAGTTGGAATCGTACTTTGCTGAGAATGGTATTAGCTCAGAGCAGCAATAACTACATATTTTACTGAGTGCCATTCCTTCATCCCTGTCAGCTCCTCTAAAGAATCTTGTAACTGACAGATCTAAAGATGCCTATGAATATTTGGGCGACAGGATGCCGACCCAACTCTCTCGCAGAATGTGAGAACTCACCGAGGGTTCTTCAGAAAACAGCTCGTCTTCTTCCATTTGCCTTCAAATGTGCAAGCCATTCTTGCTCCTATGATAGAGGTCAATACATTTGATCAGTTAGCTTCTTTGGCTGATAAAATATTGAAGTACACTGGTAACAGACTTGCTGCTGTTTCTTCTTCTTCTACTACAGTAGCAACTACTTCATTGGAGACTAATTCTATCACTTTACAGGCCATTCTGGACTTTCATTTTGCTGAAGCTATGCATAAATGCATTAAACCTTGTTCTTGATACTTCTCACCAACATGGAGAGTGGTGCTTTAGACAGCCTTAGCGGCTTTCACCATATATCTGCTTAAATGTTATTCCAGTTTTCTTATAACCAATTTGAAAAACTGGTGAAGTATACAGCCCTAGCTGCTAGTGGCATTCACAATAACATGGAACTCTTTTTCAATGATGACATTTCTTCCTAAACAGCCTTCTTCCAGTTTGCCAGCCCTGGTCAAGCAGTCCAACCCATGCCAGCATGGACAACAGATGTTAAATGGTAATGATGAGGATGATGATAATGACTGAATAGTTGTCCATAGCTCTTGAAAACATCTCCTTTGCAGCAACCAATTCAGCTGCAAGGGACCATCTGGATCAAAGATTCTCAGCCATTTTCCATCTACAGACCCCTTTTGACTACTATTTCATTCGGGTGGACCCCCATAGCTATTCAATGTGTAAAAACTAGTTTTATAGAAACTTCTTTCAAAATTCCTATTTTGTTTTTTACATATTAACTTGTCGTAGGTTGACCAATATAAAATGTTAGAGAAAGAAACCTAGCTGTTTCTTGCAATACATCAACCGATACATATTTCTAAAGCAAAACTTTTTCAAGGACCCTTAAAATACTTTTGTGGATCCCCAATTTACTATTTTGTTGTCAGGACCCCCAAAAATCTTATATGTACCCTCAGGAGTCTCTAGTTGAGAACCACTGATCTAGATAAACATATACAGATGCAAGGAAATGGCTTATGTTGTTAAGCAGTTTCATTCCCAACTATGGGTTTCCAGATATCTTCTTATTCCATGGTACTTTGTTCATGTGTCTGCTACTAGAACTTTAGTCAATAAATGACTTGTGAGTGAAATTGAATAAATGGAAACTGTATAGCAACTTATCATCATCATCATTGGTTAACGTCCACTCTCCATGCTAGCATGGGTTGGACGATTTGACTGAGGGCTGGTGAACCATACGGCTGCACCAGGCTCCAATCTTGATCTGGCAGAGTTTCTACAGCTGGATGCCCTTCCTAATGCCAACCACTCCTAGAGAGTAGTGGGTGCATTTATGTGCCACTGGCACAGGGGCCAGTCAGGCGGTACTGGCAATGACCTCGCTCGAATCTTTTTACACATGCCACCAGCACAGGTGCCAGTAAGGCGACAGCAGTAACGATCACGCTCGAATGGTGCCCTTTTACGTGCCACCGGCATGGAAGCCAGTTGGCTGCTCTGGCAACGATCACGCGGCTCAAGTGCCAGTAAGGCGACACTAGTAACAATCACACTCGAATGGTGCCTTTTATGTGCCACTGGTACGGAAACCGATTAGCCGCTCTGTCAACGATCACACTCGTATGGTGCCCTTTGCACAGACGCCAGACATCGAATTTGATTTGGATTTCACTTGCCACAACAGGTCTTCGCAAGCATAGTTTAGTGTCCAAAGAAGGAAAAGGTATGCGTAAGTGGGCTGTTTACACCCCTGACATAGACCACGAGTTATGGTCTCATTTGGCTTGCCGGGTCTTCTCAAGCACAGCATATTTCCAAAAGTCTCGGTCACTAGTCATTTCCTTGGTGAGGCCTAAAGTTCGAAGGTCGTGCTTCACCACTTCATCCCAGGTCTTCCTGGGTCTACCTCTTCCACAGGTTCCCTCAACCGCTAGAGTGTGACACTTTTTCACACAGCTATCCTCATCCATTCTTGCCACATGACCATACCAGCATAGTCATTTCTCTTACACATGCATGTATATATATATATGTATGTCTGTGTGTATGAATATAACAAAAATAAAACACGAACCTGCGCATACAATAAAAATAATATATATAGTCAATTGAAGACAAAAGGACACACCTTGTCACTCTTACTGACAGAAATACAATAAACCATTGATCAGCCCATAGGAAACATATCATCAAAGATGCTATCTGTTTCTTTACTACCCACAAGGGGCTACACACAGAGGGGACAAACAAGGACAAATGGATTAACTCGATTACATCGACGCCAGTGCGTAACAGGTACTTAATTTATCGACCCCGAAAGGATGAAAGGCAAAGTTGACCACGGCGGAATTTGAACTCAGAACGTAACGGCTACGCGTTTTGCCCGGCGTGCTAACGTTTCTGCCAGCTCGCCACTATCATTCACAAGATACATGAGTGACCATCATTATCTCCATATCTGCTTTTACTATGTTGGCATAGGTTTGGAAAGATTAGTGAAGGAGTATTCATTAGCCAAATACACTTCCGGTCTCCAACCCTTTCATGTTTTCAGGTAAGGTATTTTTGTTCTGCAGGTCTTCACTCAAAATCAAGGAAACTATCAAGTCACAGATGTATTGTTATCACGCGATGTAAATAAGATAACATTTTTTGTTCAAAGGGTATTAATGTGAAGGCATGTGAAAACATACATACATGGGCTTCCATTCAGTTTCCATGTACCAAATTTTCCTCACAAAGCACCAGTTTAACCAAGGCTGTAGAAGACACCTTGTCCAAGGTGCCACACAAAAGGACGGAACTCGAAAACATTTGATTGTGAAGCAAACTTCATAATCACACAGCCAAACTAACCTCATTGATCAGGGAAAACTGAATGACAATTTAATCAAGACCATTAAAAAGTGACTTCCTTTTCTTGCATGATAAGGATAACAAGGGATCTGCCTATAATGAATAACCATTAAATTTCCCATAAATTATGCTCAGCTGTTCAAAAAAAAAAAAAAGGAAAAACACTTTAGACAACATAGCTCTTCAGAATGATCATGACAAGAATGTCTTTGATCAGAGGTCTGCTGGAACAAGGCTGACCTGGAACGAAATAAGCCAATGAAGGAACCTAATAATATTTACTCAATTTACTAAAGATAACAGCCAAATCTCCTCACATCGCATCCTGCCTGCATTCAAAAGAACACATTGGAAAAGACAGATAAATAAAAATGGTCACATTACAACTGAAATGATTATCATGATAGGTGTGCTTCTTCTAGACTGACTTGGTGTTAAAGAAACAACTACATACATATAAATATAAGGGTTTCTGCCAGCCTGTATCTGCACAGGCCTAAGTAAGGTTTATTTTTTAGTAGAAGACAGAGAGTTGCCCAGACATACAAGTCTTCTCTCTCCACAGTTACTGATATTCTCAAAAGGCAAGGGCACAGCTTTAAGGTTAATACAACTTGGTACCAGTGTTACTGCAAATGTTGTCAGAATACCAAGAGCCAGAGCAGATACTGCATGCCATCCAGTCTAACACTCTAAAAGTCCCACCAATCCACTGCCCACATTGAAACATTTTCATTCCTAAGAAGATAAATAGCAAAGCTGATTTAGATGGCATTTGAACTTAAAGCACAGAATCAAAATAAATACCAGAAGACATTCTATCCAACCATCTAATAACTCTGTCAATTTGATGTCTTAGGTGAATATATGATGCAGAAAAATACCTGTCGCCAGTTTCTCTTGATATAATTCTTGAAGGTAACAGCTGCACTAAGACGGATGTGAGCATCAACAGAATTGTCTAACAACTTCAGCAATAACATAGGGTAGTTTTGGTTTATTTCAACAGATTCCAGAAACTTCTCAGCTGAAAAAGAGAGATTTCCAAATATTAACAAGAGAGAAGAAAATAACTCCGAGAAATGTTATGTATACTAAATACAGACACAGTAACATTTCATACAAGTAATAAAGTGAGTTGAAAAACTACAGAAATGCCTAAAATCTAAAATGGGGAAGGAATGGATGAGGAGACAAATATAATGAATCAAGAACAAGGATTGATAAAAGGTAGGGAAGAGTTGATGATGACTAGAGATCAAGTAGTATTTAGGGTTGGATGTAGTGAATGTAGAGGGGTAAGAGAAGGTTTAGAGACAGGGAATAAGGGAGTGAACGTAATAATTGAAGAACAAGCACTGAGGAATGATAAACAACAGGAAAAGCAGATGATGACTAGAGACAGGAGTGTTGAACAGTGGATGCAGTGAGTACTGGATGGAGGAGGGGTGATCAACAATACATATGAATTAGGAGAGGTAGGGGAGAGTAGATGATTGACAGTACAGAAAGGGATGAAGAAAAACAGCAGAATAATAATAATAATAATGATGATAATGATACAACAGGCAGAGGAAGCATGAGAGAACGAGATGTATGGTTGGGTAAGATACAAGAGTGTAAGGGGAGAGCAAGAGATGTAAAGCTGGTCAAGTACAGTTCTGCTAACATTTAATTACAGCAGCAGAATACTGCAGTTAGGTAACAAAGAGATTCACTGAGATGGGCACATCATTTCATGTATTACATTACATGTTGCCAGTCCAGTCATCTCTTCTTGAAGTTCAAAGTCCTAGGATCAACCATCACTATTTCATCCCATGTCTTCCTGGGTCTCAACTTTTTACAAACTCCATCCACATTAAGTAATCAGCACTTCTTTATAGATTTATCTTCATCCACATGTACCATACATCCTCACCAATGCATTCTACTGTCTTGCACACTCTACATCTGATTCTGTTTATGCCCAATTTCCTTTCAACATATTTGTACTATCATTAATGCACACTCACACTAAACATCCAACAGAGCATGCTAGCTTCATTTATTTCCAGTTTTCTAAAATTGTCTGCATTCACAGCTCATGTCACTACTATACAGTATTGCAGTTCTAACACAAGCATCATACAATCTGCCCTTCAATGTGACAAAAAAAAACTTTGTTTCCAACAGTAGTAGTAGTAAGTCCTTGAACTTTTTCCAACCTACTTTTACTCTGACTATTATACTTTCAGAGGTACCACTTCCACTGGTAATTATGTCTCCTAGGTAACAAAAGCTACTGACTATTACTAATAAGTCCTCCAGGCATTTAAGAGAGTCAATTTCTGGTGTGCTCATTATATGTATTGCTGCAGCACATTTGTCACATATGAAGATAGCTTACCTGAGATTCCACAATCCCTTGTATGTCCATAGCTTACATTGGGTAAATATATGATGGCTATTCCTACTCCTTTTCTGCATATTGAGAAAGGCCTTTTCCCCTGAAGGCCACAGGGTCTCATCATCATTTAACACCCATTGTCCATGCTGGCATGAGTTGGATGGTTTGACCAAGGCTGGCAAGCTGGAAGGCTGCACCAACCTCCAGTCTGATTTGGCATGGTTTCTACAGCTGGCTGTCCTTCCTAACGCCAACCACTCCATGAGTGTAATGGGTGCCATTTGCATGACACCAGTAGCTGCCACGACTGCAATTTTACTTGGCTTGATGGGTCTTCTTCTCAAGCACGGCATAATGCCTAAGGTCTCAGTCATTCGTCATTGCTTCTGTGGGGCCTAACACTTAAAAGGTGCTTTTCACATGCCACCTTGCCTTTGTGAGGCCCAATGCTTGAAAGGTGCTTTTTATGTGCCACCAGCACGGGTGCTAGTTACATGATACCAGCATCAGCCACAACTACAATTTCACTTGGTCTTCTCAAGCACAACATATTGCCGAAGGTATCAGTCATTGCTTTACCACCTCATCTCATATCTTCCTGCATCTACCTCTACAGTTAGAGATTGGCACTTCTTTACACAGCTCATCCATAAGCATCACATGACCATACTAGCAGTTGTCTCTCTTGCACACCACATCTGATGCCTCTCATGCCCAACTTTTTTTCAAGATGCTTACAATTTGTCGAGCATGTACACTGACATTGCACATCCAGCAAAGCATAATGGCTTCATTTCTTTCAAGCCTATGCATATCCTCTGCTGTCACAGCCCAGGTTTCACTGACATGTAGCATTCACTCTGAGGGAGAGGCCCTTTGTTGCCAGCAGAGGTAGGAGCTCTGAACTTTGCCCGGCCAATTCTTATTCTCACAACTACATTCTCGGAGCATCCACCTCCGCTACTAACTGAGGCACCTAGATAACAAGTTATCTACTACCTCTAGCTTACCCCGCTGATAGTTGGAGTCTATTTTCTGTACATTTTAGGTGTTTATTGTACCTGTGCATCTTCCACACACAAAAGCTATTTTCCCTGTTAACCTTCCTCTGATATTACTGCCTCTTATGAGTCCAAAGCTTACACCAGGTATATCTTATGGAGTTTCTACCTATGCCTACAGATCAAGCAAGGCCATCTACCTGAAGGAATGTGATTTGTTTGCCTTCCTCTAAGACTTTGGTTTTTGCTAAGTTAACTCTTTCAGGCACTTCAATTCTAGACCTTGCTTCCACACCTGAAACTTCTCTAGTTCTGGTAGTGATTCAGCTATAAGAACAAGGTCATCAGCATAGTGGAGTTCCCATGGGCAACCTGTCTTAAATTCCTCTGTTACTGCCTGGAGGACTATGATGAACAAGAGGGGGCTGAGGACTGATCCTTGGTGAACCCCTACTTCTACATGGAATTCTTCACTATACTTATTGCCAACCATCACCTTACTGACAGTGTCCCTGTACATGGTTTGTATTTGACAGTTTTCACCAACCACTTGTCTATCATGAGTTTCCACATTGACCACCAGATAAGGGATCGGGGGATCCTGTCAAAGGCTTTCTCCAAGTCAACCAAAGGGAAGTACAGAGGTTTGTCTGTGGCTATGTATTTCTCCTGAAGCTGACTTACCAGAAATATAGCATCAGTGGTGCTTCTCCCTGGCACAAAACCAAACTGCATCTCACCTAGACTAACTCTTTCCCTAAATAGTTAGGCTATGACCCTCTCCATAAATTTCACCACCTGATCCAACAATTTGATACCTCTGTAATTATTTCTAAGGCATCACCTTTACCTTTGTAGTAGTTGACTACGGTGCTATTACACTAGTCATTGAGTAGGACTCCTCCGTGAACCACCTGATTTACAATACAGGTGAGTAGACCATAACCTACACAGCCAGATATTTTAAGCATCTCAGTGGTGATTCCTGATGGGCTGGGGCTTTCCCTGTCTTCATAACCTTAATTGCTTTATCTACCAAGGCACTCGGATAGCTGGTCCCTCATTTGAGTCAACATTTGGCAGACTCTCCTCCCCACCATCCATTCTCCACATTCAACATTATGACATTTCCAAGCCTCTTTCTTTACAGAATTTTTAATGCAAGTGCACCATCATTCGTGCAGACACATTTCTCACCTATGACATAGCAATTTTCTCTCACACACCTGTCTTGCAATCTGAAAGACTTCAAGTCTTTGGTATTCACATTGCTGAACACTAACTTCTTTTCTGCTTCTCCCTTGGCTAGATATACCTGTCTTCTAGCTTCTCTTCTGGCTATCTGATACAGTTCCCTGCTACCCCAATTCTTCCAGGCCTGCTTCTTTGCTCTAGTGGCCATGTCTATAGCATCATTCCACCACATCATTCTAGGTCTGGATGAGACTTAGATTTGGTATGTGGCACTCAGTAAGCTGACCTGCAAGAATTCCCAATTAACCTCTATGTTACAAGTCTGTAAACCTTCATCATTGCTAGATTTACCTTCAGGCCTTTAAGATTTAGCTTACATACCCAAAATTTCTTCTTTAATTCCACCATTGATTCACCTATGAGAACTAGATCATCAGCATTGAGGAGTTCTCATGATAAATGCCTCTATGATGGCCAACAGGACTATGATGAATAGAAGACTGAGCTGTGATGGACGTCTACCTTCACACTAAATCTATCACCAAAATAATTGTTGAACCCCAATTTACTTACTGCATCTTTATACATAGTTCGTACAACACTCCCAGGTCATTTATCAACACCTATTTTCCTTACTGACCACCAGGTTACTGAATGTGACACCCAGTCAAATGCCTTCTCCAAGTCAACAAATGTCAGGAATAGTTTACTCTTAGCCAAGTATAAGGTGCATTCCAGAAGTTATGAGACATTTTCAGGAGAGGCAGTTGTAACTGTCTTACATTATTGTAATTTCAATATATCATTTACTCTGCTTGCGAAGACCTGTTGGTGCAGGTGAAATCGAAACAAATTCGATGACTGGCACCTGTGCCAGTGGAGCGCTAACAGCTCCATCCGAGTGGGATCACTGCCAGAGCAGCTGTCTGGCTTCCGTGCCGGTGGCGTGTAAAAAGCACCATTTCAGTGTTATCGTAAAGGTGATGCCCTAGATACAAATAATTACAGAGGTATCAAGCTGTTGGATCAAGTAATGAAGGTTACGGAGAGGGTCATAGCCAAACTGATTAGAGAGAGAGTTAGTTTAGATGAGATGCAGTCTGGGTTCGTGCCAGGGAAAAGCACCATTGATGCCATATTCCTGGTAAGACAGCTGCAGGAGAAATATCTAGCCAAAGATAAGCCCCTGTACCTGGCTTTAGTTGACATGGAGAAAGCCTTCGACAGGGTCCCCCGATCCCTTATCAGGTGGTCAATGAGGAAACTAGGGATAGATGGTTAGTGAGAGCTGTGCAAGCCATGTACAGGGACGCTGCTAGTAAGGTGAGGGTTGGCAAGGAGTACAGTGAAGAATTCCGGGTAGAGGTAGGGGTCCACCAAGGTTCAGTCCTCAGCCCCTCCTATTTATCATAGTCCTCCAGGCAATAACAGAGGAATTCAAGATAGGTTGTCCCTGGGAGCTCCTCTACGCTGACGACCTTGCTCTTATTGCTGAGTCACTATCAGAACTGGAGGAGAAGTTTCAGGTGTGGAAGCAAGGATTAGAATCGAAGGGCCTTAGAGTCAACCTAGCTAAAACCAAAGTCCTAATATGTAGGAAGGTAGACAAGTCACAAACACCTTCAGGTAGATGGCAGATGCTCAGGAGCAATAAACACTGAAAATGCGCAGAGACCAACTTCCGCTACATTCCAGGGAGAAAAACTAGAAATAGTTGATAGCTTCCATTATCTAGGTGACCAAGTCAGTAGCGGGGGCGGGTGTGTTGAAAGTGTAACTGCTAGAGTAAGAATAGCCTGGGCAAAGTTCAGAGAGCTCTTACCTCTGCTAGGGACGAAAGGCCTCTCACTCAGAGTAAAAGACAGACTGTATGATGCATGTGTACGAACAGCCATGCTACATGGCAGTGAAACATGGGCCGCGACTGTTGAGGATATGCGTAAGCTCACAAGAAATGACGCCAGTATGCTCTGATGGATGTGTAATGTCAGTGTTCATACTCGACAGAGTGTAAGTACCTTAAGAGAAAAATTGGACCTAAGAAGAATCAGTTGTGGTGTGCAAGAGAGACGTTTACGCTGGTATGGTTATGTGGCGAGAATGGATGAAGATAGTTGTGTGAAAAAGTGTCACACCCTAGCAGTTGAGGGAACCTGTGGAAGAGGTAGACCCAGGAAAACCTGGGACGAGGTGGTGAAGCACGACCTTCGAACTTTAGGTTTCACCGAGGAAATGACAAGAGACCGAGACCTTTGGAAGTATGCTGTGCGTAAGAAGACCCGGCAGGACAAGTGAGACCATAACCCGTGGCCTCAGCCCACTTTATGCATACCTTTCCTTCTTGGGACACAAAACTCTACTTGTGAGACCTGTTGAGGCAAGTGAAAAACAAAAACAAAATCAAAATCGATCAACATCAATGGAAATCGTAGCTGTGATACCAGTGCCGGTATGAGAACCATCCAAACGTGGCCATGGCAGCACCACCCCGACTGCCTCCATGCCAGTGGCACGTAAAAAGCACCATCTGATTGTGGCCATTGCCAGCCTTGCCTGGCCTCCGTGCCGGTGGCACGTAAAAAGAACTATTCGATCATGGCCGTTTGCCAGCCTCGTCTGGCACGTAAAAAGCACCCACTACACTCATGGAGTGGTTGGCTTTAGGAAGGGCATCCAGCCGTAGAAACATTGCCAGATCAGACTGGGCCTGGTGTAGCCTTCTGGCTTCCCAGACTCAGTTGAACCATCCAACCCATGTCAGCATGAAAAGTAGACGTTAAACGATGATGATGATGATTGATGCCCTTACTGTCAAAAGAAAAAAGGATCCCCTTTTTTTTACAGCACGGCATTATCTACATCCACTGAGTAGATGGTCAACAATTTTTTTTTTTTTTTTGAAGGAGTTCAGGAAGAGATTTTTTTCACAAAAGACCAGAGCACCTGCACCAGGACAATGCACCAATCTCCAATTCCATCTACTCGACAGAGATGAGCATCAAAAATGTCCCTCACCATCCCTGCAGTTCAGACCTTGCTCCTTGTGACTTTTGGCTGTTCTCTTAGCTGAAGGAGTGACGTGTGATTGTGACAAGGGTCTTGGACACTTTGGGGGGACTTCCATGGGGGCCCTCATGAAGTAGATGGAGTGCTACAACAAGCACATTGAAGTCAGAGGATTCTACTTTGAAGGAGATTTGAGTTTTGTACTTCTTTGAAATTAATAAATGTCTCTCCTGAAAAAGTCTCAAACCACCTAGAAAAAAAATCTCAAACTTTATATTTCTCCTTTAGTTGCCTTACCAGAAAGACTGCATTTGTGGTACTTCTTCCAGGCATGAAGTCAAATTGCATTTCAGATCAATTGTGCTATGACTCTAGCCATGACTTTCATAACCTGATCCAATAGTTTGATTCTTCTACAATTTCCTCTCTCTAAGACATCTCTTTTGTTATTGTAGCAATTTACAATGATACTGCTGTACCAGTCATTGTGTATGACACGGTTGGATCTAACTTGATTCATGTTTTGTACCTCATCAGATATTTTAAGCATCTTTGCAACCAAATTTGATGGACCCTTTCTTTCTCTTCATATCCTTAATTACTGTATCCACTGATCTCTTTATAGAATCAGCATAAGGAAACTCCTCTTTACTCCATGCATCCTCTAAATTCAGCAGCTTCTCAAAATAGCACTTCTATGCTACTTTCTTGTTGCCCACAATGACGAATACCCCTTCATCATTCCACATGTACCTCACATTCGCAACACTCTGACTCACAATCCCAAACACTTCATACTTCTGATCATCACCCTTAAGCAAGTATACCTGTTGCCTAGCTGCCCATGTAGCTGTTAAAATACACAGTGTCAACAAAGTAAAATTGACAAGTGATCTGTTGGCTATTAGTACTGAGTTACCTACAACTTCTCTTGTGGGTGTCAATTGGAGAGGGATGGACTCCATCAGATTGATAAACACCTAGGATATATGAAGATAATGGTTCACTCGTGTCCCTGCAGTTTAACAGCCTCACCAATAAGGGACCCTCTATGTAGTTACTAAACCACCTAGAAATAAAGATAATCTCCCACAAATTATGCCATCTTTAAATAAGCCAGTAATATATTAGATGCCCTCAAAAAGATGGTGATGGCCGAAAAGCCTTTCATCACACACCTGCTTCATCTAACCATTTTTTGTTGCCAAAACAAGGTAGCAAGTCAATCTTCACAATAGATTTAACTATACCAATAGTTGCTGTTTAGCTCCAGGTCAATTTTTCATTTTGTATATCAAGCATCGCCAAATCTGTCATACACGACAACTAATTGGCACAAGCTCACAAGGCTACAAATGCACAGATAGTAAATGAGTGTATATATCTATTCTCAATTCCATCTGACAGGCATCAAATTGGAGACTGCCGTGGATAGATCCATCAGGGATCACACACACAAGTTTGCATGGCTCCAACTACACTATGGAAAAATGTTAACATAAGCCTGAAATTGTCTCTCATAGATCCATTCTTCAGCAGCAGCAAACTTCCCCAGCTTATATGACTCAGAATGCTGCCAGCTGCAGTTAGTAACTGCCAAGGAAATAGTGTATGATATGTAGTAATGAAGCTGGTAGGCCAGACCATCCAGTCCTGACAATTTTCCTCTCACACAGTAGCTAAATGTATATGCCTCTTCAACTGAAATTGACTTTACACAGCACTGTATTTTCAGCAGAGAATTGCAGCAGACCATTAAGGAGGGCATCAAAGTCCACTGCTTCTTGCAAACAGATCAGCAAGATACTGCTTGGAAACCAAACATATCTGCTTGGAATCAGTACATATTTATTATGGTTCAACAGAGACCAAAATATGACTTTGTTACCATGTTGTACCTGTTACATGAACCCATCAAACGTCTTGCTTCAGTGAATGTGCTCAAGAAGGAGTGAAATATCTTTCACGCTCCTCATCACAGGACTGGCTGAAGGTCAATCAGCACATATTTTGTGATGTTTCTTCTAATCAGATAATTAGCATCTTCTCAAATCTACTGTTTTCTATTATTATTTCTTTGCAAAAGCCACAATAAACCAACCTTTACGTCTGGTAGTGACATCTGAGCTTAAAGTTTCCTGGAGATAATTAGCAAGGGTGATTAAATTTCCTTCAGTCACCTCCATTGTGGATATCTGAAATTAGAGAAGAGAGTAAACAAAATTGTGAGAGGGAAAACAATAAAGTTGTTAAAAAAACACTTAACTTTATACCATGTCTTCATATGCTGAATGGCCAAGCTACAGAATGCAAACACCATTGCTACTCAAGCAGTATCAATGTAAAGATATGCAGACATACACAACAAGCTTCCATACAAGATACTGGTCAACCAAGGTTGTAGTAGAAAATATTTATTCAATGTGCACCTCAGTGGGATGGAACCTGAAACTATATGGTTGAAAAGAGAGCCTCTTAAGCACACAGCCATGTCTGTTCCTTAATTTTAAGTTTCTTTTATAAGTAGTTATTAGCTCTTTAGTTGCAACTGTGGTTGTGTAATTAAGAACTTCTGGATGTAACTAGAAGCTATCCTATTCAAAAATCAATCAATCATCATTATTGGACTAATTTGTGTTTGATCTGGGATTATCTGAATGACTTTAAGCATTGCTTCAAATGGCATTTCCAGTTGATTTGTGGAAAAAGAAAAATGCTTTTAATTTGTGTTGAGAAAAATTCTCAGCTGTAGGTAAATAATATATTAAGGTAGATATTAAATGATGATAATTTTAATACTGAAATTCTAATGAGGGAGATTCTAAGTGGTTGCCTCGCTTGCTAGAATAGTTAAATCTACCTTGTCATACACTACACTCTGAAATTAGTGAATAGAGAATGCAGCTGAAAAATGTCCAAGATTCACCATTCTTGGCAAAACATTTCTTCATAAAATGCACAGGCCTGACTGAGTGGTAAGAAATTTGCTTCCCAATCATATAGTACAGGGTTCAGTCTCACTGTTTGGTACCTTGGACAAGTGTCTTGTACTATAACCCCACACTGACCAAAGCCTTGAATGGGTTTGGTAGGTGGAAACTGAAAGAAGCCTATCAAAAACTTTAAGTCTTCTTTGAGACTGACTGCATTGAAAAAGTAAAAACTATCTACAGTTAACTGATATTTTTTTAATGCTAAAAATGAGTGTTCCTCTGCATTTTATCTAATTTCTGACTGATATATAGCTATAGTTGAACTTTACAAGCTTATTTCACTTTCAGTTGTCATCATATTTAAACTCTTTAAATTTAAGTTGACTTATCAGAACCGAAAGGCATTTTTCAAAGAAAAAATTATTTAGGATATTTACAATTTTCTTTTGAAAAGAAAAATGTGTTATATCAAAGAACAAGAAGAAATTGGAAAGAAGTTTCAAGTTAAAATTAAATTTGGATGTACACAATATTTAAGTGAAACACACTTTAAGATTCATAAAATAAATGAAGTTTGTGTCATGAGCAGAAATGTACATACTGATGTTTCAAGAAAAGACTTTCAAAGAAATAAGAAGTATGTCAGCAGTGAAGGAACGTGGGGCATTGAAAATCTGTGCAGAAATAACAGTATGTTGGAAATCTGCAAGGAAATAAAGCATAGAAGGAATGGCAACACTCCAAGATTGATAGCGGGAAGAATAGGAATTATCCTTAAGCTTAGGTCCTGGACCAAATGCTTGTGAAAGAATGAGCTCCGTTAAAAGCACACAATGGCCAGGTTGTATAAAAACTAACAGACAAGACTAAGTCTACCAGCCAAGAATACAGTACACAAATAGCTGAAATAAATATTACAATGTAACTAGATGGTAAGAAGTAATTTATCACTGGGTTTAACACCACCACCGAACACCTTCGAGGCATTCAGTCCAAGTCTCACACCAATCTTGGAGGGACATGAACAGTGCCTTCCCTCATGACCAAAAAGATAAAAAGAAAAAAAAATCTCGTCAGCGCCCTAAAAATTCCGACAATCCACCATTCTTGACTGGAACTTGATTTTATCGACATTCCACTTCCGAAAAGACGAAATACAAAAACTGACTAAATCCCAAGAATTAATAAAATATAAACCAGTTATATATCAGCATCTACTCAATTGAAGGCGCCACTCCGTTATGACCCTACATTTCAAAACGAATCACGACATCTGCAAAGATCTGAAATATTTTCTCCAATTTCCGTTTACTTTTTCCCATGTATTCCTTCTGCTGGATATTTCTTTGCGATAATGTTTGCGATGGCGTTGCCGAAGCGCCTAAGGATGCTATGATGCTGGGTAGCAATGGTGGGGCACTGAAATGTATTGGAACTTTCAGTAGTTGTTGCTATCGCTATTTAGCCCCGGTGTCAAACTTGACAGAGATCTACAGCGAAAGATGTTCCAGCCATGACGAATTTATTTATCTAGGATCACAGGTTTTCGCAATGATGGCAGTGACTTAAAGATTTGACCCTTGTTTCTAGCAAGTCACCGGTTCCTTCGTCTGTTCATAGAAGTTGACCAAGAAACGTGTTGCGATGTAAATTCACAACTCTTCGTTCCTACGCAGAAGCGCCTTGACCGAATCATCAAGTTTCTTACTCTCCTGTTTGTTCTTCCATTTAGTTGCAGCTGACAAATGCCATCGCCAGATTTTAAAACTATTTTCTTTACATTTGAGGAGGAATTTCCAAACCAAACTTACATCGATGGAGAACACTTTTCATTTTTACTCAGATGCATTAAAAACATAGAAACTTTACATATATGTGTGAGATTACATATGCTCAATATCAATTATAAATGATAAAAAAATGAATGAAATAACGAGATTTGTGAAAAGAATCCTAAAAATTACTCACAGGAGACAAACAGCGATTTTAAAATGGCGCCGTAAACTGTTGCATAGAGAGTTGTACTAAGGGAACTAACCTAAGGCATTTCCGGTTCCGACCCGCAAGACTTGGTGTTATTGTTCAATAACGGAAGCTCTAATATCTGTTCTTATCGAACACAGGTACGTAGTCAAAGGAATTCAAGTCGAACCTATACCATATATATATATATATATATATATATATATATATATATATAAGAAACCCTTTTCTCCCACCCCTAACCCTAACCCACCCCCATATATATATTAAAAATTTTTTTTACGGCGAGTGACGATCTTCTTCAAATGTAAACAAACACACGTGGCAGTTACATATATAGGCAAGACTTCCTTTTGTACCCCACCCCCAAAACACCCCTTTTTTTATTTAATTTTTTTTCTATGCAAACCTCAATTTGCGAGAAAATGGTGGAGGGGAGGAAGTCTTTCCAGGCGATGCTCCAGCATGGTCACAATCAAATGACTGAAACAAGTAAAACAGTAAAGAGATGTGTTTTTATTTGTATAGATGTTTATATATCTACGCGAACATGATGTTGACTGTATATATACGTATGTGTGAATATTTGTACATATATATGCATATGCGTGGTTTTGTATATCCGCGTATGCATGTAAATGCGTATGTGTGTGCGTATAGAGATATGTATATGAACATAATGCATGCATGGGCACATGTGCGTGTATGCATGTATATATGTACGTGTATGTAAGTATGTATATATACACGTGTGTATGTATATATGCCTGTGAGCGTATGTAGATTTTATGAACGAAGATTTACTTTTCTACGCCTATTGGAGTAACTTCAGTGTTTTTGTTGGGTACAAAAGTAAGTCTTGCCATTATAAATTTACCCATTGCGTGGCATCTTCGGCAAGCGTCTTCTACTATAGCCTCGGGCTAACTAAAGCCGTGTGGGTGAATTTGTTAGACAGAAATTGAAAGAAGCCTGTCGTATATGTGTGTGTGTTTTTGTGTCTGTTGCAGTAACTTAGCAGTTTGGCAAAAGAGAATAAGTACCACTCTTTAGAAAGTAAGTCCTGGGGTCGATCTGTTCAACTAAAAGGCGATGCTCCAACATGGAACAAATAAAAGAACAAAAATCGCAGGAGTGGCTGTGTGGTAAGAAGCTTGCTTCCCGACCACATGGTTTAGGGTTCAATCCCACTGCGTGGCACCTTGGACAGATTTCTTCTATAGCTTTGGGCCGACCAAAGCTTTGTGAGTGGATTTGGTAGATGGAAACTAAAAGAAGTCCATCGAAATTATATGTGTGTGTGTGTTTCCCCCCCCCCCACCACCACCATCATCGCTTGACAACTCGTGTTTGTGTATTCACATCCCTGTAAATTAGCGATTCTGCAAAAGAGGCCAATAGAATAAGTACTAAGCTTACAAAGAATAAGTCTTGGCGTCGATTTGTTCGACTAAAGGCGGTGCTCCAGCATGGCTGCAGTCAAATGACTGACACAAAAGAATTTGTCTCGATAACCACTTACCTCCTCCCCCACCCCACCCTATATAAACTAGCTCACTCAGATTCCCCTACTTTTTATCACCTCGCCAAAAGAGTAGAAAAGATGTTCAGATAAGCAATCTTGTTCTATCAACCTCGTACATCTTTAATCCTTCTCTTTCAGCACAGATCATCATAATTAGCTCATTAGTTCATTTCATTATTCTATCTATTTCATTACCTATGCAAGCATAATTTCGTCTTCCACGCTGTATGATCCCTTTCGCTCAATCCAATTCTCTCTCTTTCACACTCATTTATTATCGTTATTTATTCACTCATTTATCTAATTTTGTCACAGATGACTGACCAAAAATTCTTGATTATAGTTCTAGTTAAGATTTTCAAATGCCCAATTCTATCTCACTATTATCATAATATTCTCTGACACCAGCAACTTGAGTTTCTCTGCTGTTTCACGGTGTGCCCACCATCCTGCTCCTACCGCCTGTACTGGAAGTCTCTATCCTCCAACCTCTATCAGATGTCTTCCATGAACACTTCTAAAGGTTTAATGCCCCTCCATCCCTACTTAGGGTTTATCTTCTATGTTAGGTAGTGATCATATAGCACATAAAAATGATGGTGTGATGTATGCAGGTTGAAGACTATTGTATGTACATGAATTCTGCCAAATGCGAGCTTTCTTTTCAGGTATATGACACTGCTGTCCCCCATCCCAGGTTCTCATAGGCCCACACCTCCCACACCCTTAGGGTCGGCACACTGAAAGGTAGGTCTGGTGAGATTGATGAGATACTTGAATGGAGATGTGTAGATTTGTGCTGCATCCAAGAAGTAAGGTGGAGAGGTGGTTCTGTTAGGTTCCTCACAGGCAAAGAACATTGGTACAAGATTTTCTGGGCAGGGAACACTGATGGGGTTGGGGTCGTGGGTATACTTCTTGCGGAGAAATGGGTTGGTAAGGTAATCGAGGTAGTCAGAGTCTGCGATAGAATACTTAAGATTAGATTAGTGCTGCATCATGTGTTACAACCATTATCTCAGCCTATGCCCCTCCGCTGGGGCTACCTGATGGACAGAAACACTGATTTTATGACACTCTCTTGCAGACTACCTTGTCGATGAATGACAGGGACCTTCTCTTTGTGGCTGGTGACTTCAATGGGCATATTGGATGACATGTAAGGGGCTTCCATGGTGTACATGGAGGCTATGGTTTTGGTTCCCAAAATGAGGCAGGAACCATACTGCTGGAGTTCTGTGATGCAAATGACCTTATGGTTTGTAACACTAACTTCAGGAAACCTGCTAGTCACCTGTTCACCTACCTAACTAGTAGACACACTAGTCAAATTGACTTCATCCTCACCAGGAAACGGAAAAAAATGGCTACTTATAAATGCCAAAGTCTTCCCAGGTGAAGAATGCACCCCACAACATAGATTAGTAGTTAGCAGCTTCAGAATCAGGGCTAAATGGATGCCCAGAAGATGACCAGCATGGAGTAGAAGGGTCTGGAATCTCAAGGATCCTGCGAATGGACAGAGATTTAGAGACATATTACGCGAAGCTTTTGACAAAATAGAAGGGGATATAGCATCACATGATGTAGAAGACAACTGGAGGTTTCTACAGGACAACCTGCTGAGGGCCACTGACCAGATCTGTGGATGGTGCAAAGTCCCCTCTCAAACCACGGTAGTGGTGGTGGAACAATGTAGTCGACAGGGCCATTAGGGAAAAGAAACAGACATGGAAGAACAGTGGTAGCAGGGAAATGTATCAGACTGCCAGGAGGAAAGCTAGGAGACAGGTTTATTTAACCAGAGGGGAAGCAGATAAAAAATTTGCCAATGTTCTGCACCATGAGGACCAAAGACTTGAGGTGTTTCATGCTGCAAGACAGTGCATGAAAGAGAATCGTGATGTCATAGGAAAGAAATGTGTCCACATGGATGATGGCTCACTTGCATTTAATGAGGCTGCAAGGAGAGAGACTTGCAGACACCAATATCAAAAGTTACTAAATTAAGAGAATCAATGGGAGAAAAAGAGTTTGCCAAATGTCAACCCAACAGAGGGATCAGCTATCTGAATTGAAAGTACTTTGGTAGATAAAGCAATTAAGGGATTGAAGCCAGGGAAAGTTCCAGTCCATCAGGGATCACCGCAGATGCTCAAAATATCTGGTGGTGTCAGCTATAGCCTACTCACCTGTATAGTTAACCAGGTAAAGGTGACACATTAGATGGGAATAATTACAGAAGTATCAAGTTGTTGGATCAGGTAATGAAAGTAACAGAGAGGGTCATAGCCCAACTAATTAGGGAGAGAATCAGTCTAGATGAGATGTAGTTTGGGTTTGTGCCTGGGAAAAGCACCACTGATGCTTTATTTCTGATAAGACAGCTGCAGGAGAAATACCTAGCCAAAGATAAACCTCTGTACCTGGCTTTCGTTGACATGAAGAAAGCCTTTGACAGGGTCCCCCGATCCCTTATCTAGTTGTCAATGAGGAAACTAGGGATAGATGAATGGTTAGTGAGAGCTGTACAAACCATGTACAGGGACGCTGTCAGTAAGGTGAGGGTTTTACATTTTAAACCTGAAGAAGACAGACAGTTTGTTGAAATATTGTTCAAACCGTTAAATAAACAATCCCTATTACAAATTGCATCACGCTCTTCTTGTTGTCTAATAATAATAACAATATCACCAACAACAAAAACAATAATGATGACGACGATGAACAAGTGCTTATCTAGTACAGAGGGCTGGATGCTGCAACTCGTGCGTGAACATAAAAGCAATAAAATGTCATATGCTATTGTCAAAGAAGCTTCTAAATTCGCAAGGGAACTGAATTGAATGAAGAACCTGAAGCCAATGCTACCAAGCAAGCAAAAGAATCAAGCACACTGCAAAAAACAGGTAGAAACAAGTTGAGGGGCAGTGAAGCCAGAATCCCCTGCATGGACAATATATTTTTCAAATTCAAAATGTTGATGTAGACTCAGCAACAGTCCAAGCAGAGACTCAAGGCTTCATACTGATGGCACAATATCAAAGCTTGCTTACTAGAAATTACCAGGCTAACGTTCTTCAAAATGGTATTGACCCCGAATGAAGATTCTGCAACACATTTGATGAAACAATAGACCATCTCGTTTCAGGATGTCCTGTGCTGACACCAAATGAATACAAAAATCCACAATAGGGTAAGACAGTATTTACATTGGACAATATGTAAATACTACAAAATCGGCACTCCTTCTAACTGGTATGAACATCATCCTGAGCCAGTCGTTGAAGGTACAAAATGTCACTATCGTCTGGGATTTTCCAGTCAACACTGATAGAATGATTGAGGGTAATTGACCAAACTTAATTATCAAAGACAAGGAAGAAAAACTTGTAGACTAAGAGGCGCAAGTGTTACTACTGATAAAAAATATATCTGTAAGCGAATTTGACAAACTTAATAAATATAAGGACCTGGAAATTGAAATACAAAAGATGTGGCATCTTAAAGCAAAAACTGTCCCTGTTATTGTAGGAATCCTAGGTAAGATAACAAAGGAATGTCAGAAATATCTGGACAACATCCCAAGAGAAGCATGTCTCAAAGAAATTGTTAAGACTCTGTTGACAACTACTGCCCATGTCCTTAGAAAACCCTGTCAATTTAAATGTGTGTTGTATTACATGGAGACATTCTTCTACTGTCCTCACCACTTTCCCTCCCCAAGCTTTCAGTTATATTTCAACATCTCTTAACCTCCACTTGCCCAGCAAATGATTGTATCAAACATACAGATTAAAAGTAAATAATACTAATAATAATACCTACATCAGAAGCAAGGAAAACTAACACAAATAGCCACAAAACATGAACAATACAAAAAAAACTGTTTTCAGTTTTTAAGGAAGATGACAAATACAGAAAAGAAGTCATGGTACTTAACAACTATGAAGTAAAAGAAGAAACAACAAAAGCTGTAAATCAACTGAAATCCAAACTAAAACTGGAACAGCAACGGATCATGATAAAACAATGGCAAGAAAAGCCCCTTTATGGCAAATAATTTGTTAAACTAAACAAAAAAGACATTGACAAAACAAAATCCTGACAATCGCTGAGAAGCTCAGGACTCAAAGCAGAGACTGAAGGATTTTTAATTGCAGCACAAGATCAAAGCCTCCCCATCAGAAATTACCAAAAACATGTAATGAAAAAAAATATAACAACAAACTGTAGAATATGTGGAGATGGACAGGGAACAATAAGTCATATCTCTGGCTTCCCAGTCCTGGCTAAGAAGGAATATATTTACAGATATGACAGAGTTGGAACCCATATACACTGGAAGCTGTGCCAACAATATGGAATAACAGAAAAAGATGGTATATGCACGTGCCAGAAAAGGTTACAGAAAATGAGAAAGCAACCATACTCTGGGATATGCCAATACACACAGACAGAGAAATTAAGGCCAATAGGCCAGAGATCATCAACAAAAAAATGTTTCTAATTGATGTATTAATACCAACAATCGACAATGTTTCTCTAAAAGAAACGGAGAAACTTTCAAAATACAAAGACCTGGAAATAGAGGTAACTCGAATGTGGAGTCTAAAATAGAAACAATTCCTATCATAGTAGGCGCGTTAGGTATGATAAAAAAATATCCAGAAAAATACATAACAAAACTTCTAGGACTGACAAGTATATATAACATACAAAAAATAGCACTGCTAGGAACTGCACACATCCTACGTAAAACACTTTCAATACAGTAACCATAAGAGCATCACAACAAAATACAGCACACACCCAAGGCACCAGAACTGCATTCGGTAGTGTAGTGAAAACACGTGAGAAAAATTAGACAACTGAATATTGGTATAAAAGATGGGCTACAGCAAATATTCTGCTCAATACCACAGATTTGCTTGTCAGTTGTTTGACCTTGACCAGTTGAGCATGTCTTTTAGTGGCTGACGATATGTGCATCTCTGATCACGAGCAGAAGTAGTGGGGGAGCATCATAGCCATGTGTTGAGAGGGATTCTTTGGGGTTTGAATAATTCACCTCTGGAAACATGGGTGTTTCGTTCAACATCATTAAACAACCCTTATTCAGGGACCTTTTGAGCGGGATGGGCTACTCAACCTGAAGAAAATTCTAACTGGGCCCCACCTGCAAGGTCATGAGCTGTTTATCTTGATATGAGATCACCATGTCGCGCACACATGGTTGTGATGCATGTGTCTAGTGTTCTCTTATCAGACGGGTATACTAGGCTTCGTATATTTTACCCAAGTGTCACTTTGATGGCATGCACTGCTCTCTCACTCAATAATAATAATAATAATAATAATAATAATAACAATAATAATAATAATAATGCTCCTCTGACCCACAAATAGTCAAGAAGGAAGGCGAAAAAATAGATATGGACAACCCTCTTCAGTACGAAATAGCCTGGCTATGGAAAATGAAGTAGGTGAAGATAGTGCCAATTATTTTTGGGTCCTTGGAGATAGTATTAGAAGGCATCAAGAGAAATATAAAAGAAATTGGAATAGAGTGCCCAGTAGAACTATCACAAAGGGTTTGCCTCCTTGGCATGGCCAGATTAATCAGGAAAGTATTAGATAACTAAAAAGAACGAATACCATGGTACTGTAGGCTGCAGGTAGTAAGTCTGCTATGCATGCAAGACTCCAATCCTTTCTACTATAAGCACAAAGCCTGAAATTTTGTGGAAGAGGACTAGTTAATTACAGTGACCCCAGTGTTTCACTGGTATTTAATTTATCAACCCCGAAAGGTTTAAAGCAAAGTCGACCTCGGTGAAATTTGAACTCAGAATGTAGTGACAGACGAAATACCACTAAGCATTTCGCCCAGTATGCTAATGATTCTACCACCTCACTGCCTTAATAATAATAATAATAATAATAATAATAATAATAATAGCAAAAGTTGGCATTACTTGGAACTGCATGCATATTGTGTAAAGTACTGTTTGTCTGAGGTTCTTGTGACTTGACAAATAGTACAAACCCCTAGTGGACATAATATCTTCAACAACCTCATGATATTGTATACTGTGCAATGTCTATAATAATAATAATAATCCTTTTTACTTTAGGCACAAGGCCTGAAATTTTGGGGGAGGGGACCAGTCAATTACATTGACCCTAGTTAGTATTTCACTGGTACTTAATTTATCGACCCTGAAAGGATGAAAGGCAAAGTCGACCCCAGCAGTATTTGAACTCAGAACATAAAGACAGGCAAAATACCACTAAGCATTTTGCCTGGCATGCTAATGATTCTGCCAGCTCATCGCTATAATAGTAATAATAATGATGACGATGACGACGATGAATTCTTTTATTAGCGATAAGGGCTAATATAAAAGCAACATCAAATGACAAAAGGAAAATAGAAAATGATAATATTTCACCAGCAGATAACATGCCTAGTGAGGACAAAGAGATGAATGGCTGCAGTGATGATGTAGAGCAAAGTGTAAATGTAAATGCACTCTCAGCAAATGAAGCAGAAGTAATGGGAAGAGTTATATCACGAGAATATGATAGTCAACAAGACATAGTGAGAATATATTAGTGAAGCCAGGATCAAACATCCCCCATTCTGACATATATTGATCGACGCAAGCTCAAAGCTGAAACTGAAATGATAGATTTTTTGTCCTTGGACTATTCCAGATGGGAAATATAACTGAAACCAACAAGATTATTTGAGCTGCAGCTATGGTTGCTGCAGATAGAGTTGGATACAAAAGAAGAAAACAAACAGAACGTAAAGAACCGAACTGGCATTGATGAATTTCTGAAAAACAAACAAAGTTAAGAAGACATTTAGGATGAGTTGATAGATTGAAAAGAGTGGAATTGTAGCATGAAAGCATAAGAATAAGATTGGAAAGAACATATAGAATGAAAAGTAAAAGGCATTGGTAGGACAATACAAAACCTGTACACAGATAAATTTTTTTCTCAAATTATAGCATGGCTTACATTGTATTGCTTACCCATGTTTTTTAATTGAACTGAATTTTTTTAAGTATCACCATTATAGCTATTTATACTCCAGTGAAATTAAGAAATCAACTCGTAAATAAATGAAACCCTCAAATCCATCAGTGTATACACACACACATGCAGAGTTTCATATGTATGTATGAACCGACACGTGTCTACATGCATAGGTAGACGATGATCTATACACATGCAGACGAGAGTCAATTCATATCAAAAAGAAGGTGAACAAAATAATATGACCACTTGCTTATCGGAGATACTTGTAAGTTTATTTTAAATTTTTTTAGTTTTAAAGAAAATCAAACCAAATGTTCATCATTTCAATCCTCTCACCCAATGAGTAGTTCTGCCAAATGAGGTGAAAATCTGTTCAGCCGTTCTCCAGTAATTTTACAAACATACAAACAGACAAATACGAGTGAATACAATACCCTGCTTTTGCTTACACACACTGGATAATAAGAGATAAAGGGTATGATATGATATTGAGAGAATTGAAAGAAAGGGTAGCAGCAATCAAGGCAAAATGGTAAGATATGACAAATGAAAAATAAAAAAAACAATTCAGGCAGGACATGTTGTTTGAAGCAAATCAGGAAAAACTGTTTCAGAAACTAGATGAGCAATTTACATGTAACAATGATACCAGATGCAAATGAAAGCAGAGCATTCTGGGGAGGAATCTGAGACCAACCTGTAAAGCATAATGATGAAGTGGAGTGGCTGCAGGAAATTCAAGATAAGTTAAGAAATATAGGATGCCAAGACAATATGAAAATAACTACAGAAATGATAAAAAGCAATTAAAGAAACTCCCAGATTGGAAGAGCTCTGTACCGGATGGTGTCCAAGGATATTGGATGAAGATGCTGAGAGGATTCTATGAAAGGAAAGTACAACAGCCAGATGAGTATTTGCAGAAAGACACTGTACTTAACTGGATGACAAAGGGAAAGACATTGTTATGTGCCAAAGATCCTGAAAAGTATCCAACTTCCAACCAATAACATGTCTTCCGCTTATGTGGAAACTATTGTCAGGTGCTTTGGCTGGTGAACAGTATAGATACTTAGAATAAAGTGGGTTGCTACCTACTGAACCGAAAGTGGAACTGGAGAACAAAAGATCAGCTGTTAATTGGTAATCATCTAATTATCAGAAACTGCAAGAGAAGACATACAAACCTGAGCACGGCATGGATTGACTATTGGAAAGCATACGATATGATATGACATGGAGTAGCAGAAAACAAGAGAAGCTTTATATGGAACGGAATGAAATGTTGGAGAACTGAACTGGTAGCAGGGTATTTGGTATTAGGAGAAGTGAAGAATCTTCCAGGGGAAAGAGTATTCCCATGCTAGGAATGTGTGAAATACTACAGAAGACAAAGTTGGTGCATGATCTGAGAAGCAGTAAGAGAAAACTAAACCACTTGCTATTAATAGACGACTTGATGTTGTTCACAAAAAGTGAGGCAGAATTGGAGAGCCTAGTCCAGTCTGTGTGGATTTTCTTGAATTAATATCAAGATGGAGTTTGAACTCTCAGAATGTGCTATGATGGTGATGAGGCAACGAAAGCTTGTCAGGCATATGTATGCCAAGTGGTGAAATGATGAAGACAATTGAACTAAATCCTGTTATAAATACCTGGGAATACTTGAGTCAGATGGAATTAAATACAACGTTATGAAAGAAAAGACAAAGAAAGAATGAGAAAAATACTGGCTTCAAAGCTGAATGCCGGAAACATAATTTCAGCTATAAACTCATGCACAGTCACAATAGTTTGGTATGGGGCTGGGCACAAGAGGAGCTAAAGGAGTTGGACTAGAAGATAAGAAAGTTCTTAACAATGCATGGAGCTGACCATCCACATGCAGACACTGATGGCCTATACACGAAGAAAGCAAATGGAGGAAGGGGACTGATAAGTATGGAAGATGCGTATGTATAGAGCTCAGGAACTTAATGAGATAGCTATCCAAAAGTAAGGAAACCTTGCTAGTGTCAGTTAGGAATGAGAGAGTAATGAAAGTTGCAACAAATGGACCAAACAGACCAGGTGCTAGAACATAACAGACCAAACCTAATAGTGGTGGACAAGATATACCACATGTACTATAAAGTTGATGTTGTGTGTCCCTTTGACCCTTGAATTGTTAAGAAGGAAGGCGAAGAAATAGATATAGACAATTCTCTTAAATATGAAATAGCCTGGCTATGGAAAATGAAGAAGGTGAAGATAGTGCTAATTATTGTTGGGTCCTTGGAGACAGTATCAATTGGAATATAAAGGAAACCGGAATAGAGTACTCAGTAGAACTGATAAAAAAGGTTTGCCTTCTTGGTATAGCCAGAATAATCAGGAAAGTATTAGGTAGTTGAAAAACATATATCATGGTACCGTATGCTGCAGGCAGTGAGCCCGCTACACATGCAAGACTCCGTCTTAATTGGTAACTGGTCACATATTGAGAAGAGCATTATCGCTGTGAATTTTCTTTCCATTTTCCCTCTTGTTTTCTTTGTTTACTTTTTTATTTTTTACTTTTTCTCTCTCTCTTTCTTCCCCCTTTTCTCTATCACATAACTTTGTAAATAGACAATTTGGTGTGTCTGTTATAATGGCCTACCAATGTATAGAGTGCATTTCTGTGCCCTAGGTTTCAGGAAGACATTCAGCAAGAAATGGAAACAGAATTGAAAGATGATAGTGAAAATAATAATAATTGCAAATTTACAAGGAACTTGGCATTAACCCTGAATTAGATGAAGAACTTGAAACCACTGTCACAAAAAAAGCAAAACGGATTGCAAGAAAGAACAGGCAGAAACAAATTGAGGTGCAGCCAGAAGCCTCTGCATGGACAGTATATACATTGAAGCCAAAATATTGATGTAGATCAAACAACAACTCATCAATGGCTGAGAAGCTCAGGACTGAAAATTTCATATTGGTGCCACAAGATCAAAGTTTGCTTACCAAAAACTACCAGGCTAACATTCTTCAAAATGGTTCTGACCCTAAATGCAGATTCTGTGATAAATTTGATGACACCAAATGAATACAAAAATCACCACAATAGGAGAGGACAGTATTTACATAGGAAAATATGTAAACACTACAAAATTAGCACTCCTGCTTACTGGTATGAACATCATTCTGAGCCAGTCGCTGAAAGTAAAAATGTCACTATCCTCTGGGATTTTCCAGTCAACACTGACAGAACGATCCAGGCTAGTTGACCACACGTAGTCATTAAAGACAGGGAAGAATATACTTGTAGACTAAATAGATATAAGTGTTCCCACTGATAAAAATATACCTGTGAAGGAATTTGACAAATTAAGTAAATATAAGGAACTGGAAATTGACTGTTTACATATTTTCCTATGTAAATACTGTCCTTTCCTATTGTGGTGATTTTTGTATTCATTTGGTGTCATCAAATTTATCACAGAATCTGCATTTAGGGTCAGAACCATTTTGAAGAATGTTAGCCTGGTAGTATTTGGTAAGCAAACTTTGATCTTGTGGCACCAATATGAAATTTTCAGTCCTGAGCTTCTCAGCCATTGATGAGTTGTTGTTTGGTCTACATCAATATTTTGGCTTCAATGTATATACTGTCCATGCAGAGGCTTCTGGCTGCACCTCAATTTGTTTCTGCCTGTTCTTTCTTGCAATCCGTTTTGCTTTTTTTGTGACAGTGGTTTCAAGTTCTTCATCTAATTCAGGGTTAATGCCAAGTTCCTTGTAAATTTGCAATTATTATTATTTTCACTATCATCTTCTTTCAATTCTGTTTCCATTTCTTGCTGAATGTCTTCCTGAAACCTAGGGCACAGAAATGCACTCTATACATTGGTAGGCCATTATAACAGACACACCAGATTAGACTGTAGGAAAAGCCGATGAGCAAAGGATCAACTTCTGATAGGCAGAATGGTGCTGAAGGACTGCAAGACAATACATACTATTCTGGGTATAGAGTGAATCGGTTATACTTGTCCCTCGCTCCAGTTCTTCTCCACTTGAGATCTGACCCAAGCCAGCCTCTGAGTAGCTTAATCAGTCAGTCTGTCCTATTTTGCCATTGGTTTGTATGGACCTGTTCGTGACAGGAATGGGTAGCGGAAATTATGTGATTCTTAAAATGATTGAATACCATCCCTTCCACCAAAAATATTTTTGAAATCTATTATTCCCCTTCCCAGTTTTCATTTCTAAGAAAATAAATTAGAACTTCACCATGGTGTCGTACAACCATCTTGATTTTAATTAAATACGGCAGTCTGTGTGCTGGTTTTGCAATCATCGCCATAGTCAACAGAAGTTGTCTGATTAGTTGAGGGCACCTTTTTTTTTTTTTTTAAAAAAAAAAAAGAACAAACATCGGAATGAAAGGACAACGTAGGAAAGACAACAATCCAACTCCAAGCAGCACATACAATCCAATGCGATTCTTACATTCGGCTGTTTATAGCAAGAATTGGGCATAAAAGACTCTCGCCGGACAGAAATGTACTAAATACTGGGAAACGTCCTTTCCATCGAAGTATGAATGCAGTCGAATGACTGAAGTCAGTATATATATATTTCTTTATTGCCCACAAGGGGCTAAATAAACACAGAGAGGACAAACAAGGACAGACAAACGGATTAAGTCGATTATATCGACCCCGGTGCGTAACTGGTATTTAATTTATCGACCCCAAAAGGATGAAAGGGAAAGTCGACCTCGGCGGAATGTGAACTCAGGACGTAACGGCAGACGAAATACAGCTACGCATTTCGCCCGGCGTGCTAACGTTTCTGCCAGGTCACCGCCTTAACTGAAGTCAGTATAAAGGAATAATAGAATTCACACTTTTAGAATTAAAGATTTTCTATCTACTTCCGGAAGCATATGGCAACGCGAATCTGGAGTTACGTCCCCTTCGTAGGCCCGAGTCGTCAATGGCGGAAGAGTTGGATGTGAGCAAGGTGAAAATTGCCAGACGAATATTTCGGCGTTACAGTATTGTTATCGGTCTACCCCTGATTGTATCTGTGTGCATCTATAAGGACTACTCAAGAACACAAGAATACAAACGGAAACAACAAGAAAAATAATCTGTAAGGCTACTCTTTCCTTGACCTTACGTAACAACCCACACACACCCTGCGCTTGTGACCTTAAGCAAATTTATCTGAATTTATTTGAACTTGTGCATCAGTCAATATGTCTCCTTCTCTAGGATTTATGTTTCAGCAACGATGGTGGCCAGTTTATGGCCGAATGGCAGCAGTGATGCTGGTCTATTTCTACGGCAGTTACGAATCGTACAGGTTCGATACCACTTACGCCTGTTCGTTCAGGAATCGAAGCAAATTATTTGGTGGCCGAGAGTTGCCCGAGGGTAAAGAAGCTTGGTAAGAAAAGCGGAGAACGATTTTATTTCGGATTTTCTCCACCCTTCTTCCTACTACACTGCAATTCAAATGTAGAACTCTGCGAAATACACATTTCGCTATGAATGTTGAACGTTAGAATTTGTATTTAAAACATTCTTGATAACAACAGTTTTTGTTCTTTTTGTCTTTCTTTGTTGCTTGTTCATAATTTCTGCAAACTTTCAATGATATGTATTGAGTTTCTCCATCTCACCTGTTTATGTTCTGTATAAACAGGCAAATTATTGGCGGAATCCTGCTTTAAGCACGCCATATAACCCCTTCATGTGCTAAAACATAACAGCTAATAGCCCTTAAATCACACACAAAATTATTTTTGTATAATCATCAGAATTCTAGTGTGTAGAACATAAATTCGGAAAAATTTTCTGAAAATGCCCCCCAAGATAAAAAAAAAAAAAAGTCATTGTGTGTGTAACCCAGAATTCCACCTATTTGATACGGTCATCATATTAACCGTTGGGAATTTTGGCACTGTCAGAAGTGAAAGTACGTCAACTTCGTGTATTTACGTCAGGTTTATATTATCCATTATAGTAATATTTGTCTGTTGAAATCCGTTTTAAGGCGGTCAATAGTTTAATTAAAGATGTGTCTATACATGTATATATATATATATATATATATATACACACACACACATGTATATATACATGTGTATACATATATATATATATACATGTGTATACATATATATATATACATGTGTAATGTATACACATGTATATATATATATGTATACACATGTATAGACACATCTTTAATTAAACTATTGACCGCCTTAAAACGGATTTCAACAGACAAATATTACTATAATGGATAATATAAGCATATAACTACTTATACACACATACAATAAATACAGACATATAGCCACATATACACACACACACGTGTGTATGATTGGTGTATGTGATCGCGGTGGTGGTGGTCATTTGTGTAGATTTGGTGTGATTTCTTTTTTAAAAACAATAATGAATAATGCAAGAATATATTTATTTATAAAGTTTAAACAGAACATGGAATGAAATGTATTTATTTATAAACTTTAAACTGAACTTCAATTGTTTTATAAACCTAACAGCATGGTGGTACGTAAATAAACGGTAAAATAAAAGCTGCCCCCTATCATTCCCAAAAGCATAGTAAAAAAACAAAATTGGAAAAATCTCCACCCAAATGGAGAAAATCCACCTTATGTGGGTGTACTGATCTGAAACTCTGCCTTTTGATGCAGAAAGAGGAGGAGATAGAGACAAAAATTACATGCAGGATAACTTAAAGTTCCTACAAGACAACCTGTAGAGGGTTACAGACTATGGCTAGTGCAACAATGAGGTAGAAAGAACAATAAAAGTCAAGAGACAGTTTGCAAAAGATTAAGAAAATGGCATTAGCAAAGAATTATACTAAGCAGAGCTAGTGACAAGTTTTATTTCACATGGAGGGAACCAGAAAAAAAGCAGTTTGTCAATGTTCTGCAATGAGAAAGCTGGAAGCGTGAGGTGTTCCAAGTTGCAAAGTAATATATCAGAGAAAGGCAGGATATTGTGGGAGAGAAATGTGTATGGATGAAAAATGGCACACACACAAATTGCCAGATCAGACTGGGCCTGGTGCAGCCTTCTGGCTTCCCAGACCTCAATTGAACCGTCCAACCCATGCTAGCATGGAAAGTGGACGCTAAACGATGATGATGATGATATATCATCATCATTTAACGTATGCTTTCCATGCTAGCATGGGTTGGACAATTTGAGGACTGGCGAACCAGATGGCTGCACCAAGCTCTGATCTGGCAGAGTTTCTACAGCTTGATGCCCTTCCTAACGCCAACCACTCCAAGAGTGTAGTGGGTGCTTTTACGTGCCACCGGCACGAGGGCCAGCCTGGCGTTGCTGGCAAAGGCCACACTTGAAATGGTGTTTTTTTACGTGCCACCTGCACAGGAGTCATTCCAGCGGCACAGGCATCGACCTCACTCAAATGTTTTGTTCAAGTGCCAGTAAGGCGACGCTGGTAACGATCACGCTTAAATGGTGCTTTTTACGTGCCACCAGCATGGAAGCCAGACAGCTGCTCTGGCAGTGATCCCGCTCAGATGGAACCGTTAGCACTCCACTGGCACGGGTGCCAGTCATCGAATTTGATTCAATTTCGATTTCACTTGCCCAAACAGGTCTTCGCAAGCAGAGTTTTGTGTTCAAAGAAGGCAAGGAATGCATAAATTGGCAGGCTATATATATATATATATATATATATATATATATATCATCATTGATAGCTTCCGTTATCTAGGTGACCAAGTCAGTAGTGGGGGTGGGTGCGCTGAAAGTGTAACTGCTAGAATAAGAATAGCCTGGGCAAAGTTTAGGGAGCTCTTACCTCTGCTGGTGACTAAAGGCCTCTCGCTCAGAGTAAAAGGCAGACTGTATGATGCGTGTGTACGAACAGCCATGCTACATGGCAGCGAAACATGGGCTGTGACTGCTGAGGACATGCGTAAGCTCGTGAGGAATGAAGCCAGTATGCTCCGATGGATGTGTAATGTCAGTGTACATACTCGACAGAGCGTTAGCACCTTGAGAGAAATGTTGTACCTAAGAAGCATCAGTTGTGGTGTGCAAGAGAGACGATTGCGCTGGTATGGTCATGTGGCGAGAATGGATGAAGATAGGTGTGTGAGAAAGTGCCAATCCCTAGCAGTTGAGGGAACCCGTGGAAGAGGTAGACCCAGGAAAACCTGGGACGAGGTGGTGAAGCACGACCTTCGAACTTTAGGCCTCACTGAGGAAATGACCAGAGACCGAGACCTTTGGAAATATTCTGTACGTGAGAAGACCAGGCAGGACAAGTGAGCCCAGCCCACTTATGAATGCCTTTCCTCCCTTGGACACAAAGACCGGTTGAGGCAAGCGAAGTCGATATAGAACCTCATCCGACGACAGACACCCATCCCAACCCCCCATGCTTGCGAAGACATGTTGGGGCAAGCGAAATCGAAACCGAATTGAACCAGCCAGGATCCCTGGCCTGGTGGTACGTAAAAAGCACTATCCGACTCGGGGCCGTGGCACATAAAATACTCCAATGCGACCGTACGACAGGCACCCATGCCAACCCCCTTTGCTTGTGAAGACATGTTGGGGCAAGCGAAATCGAAATCGAATTGAACCAGCCAGGATCCCTGGTCTGGTGGTACGTAAAAAGCACTATCCGACTCGTGGCCGTGGCACGTAAAATACTCCAATGCGACCGTACGACAGGCACCCTTGCCAACCCCCTTTGCTTGTGAAGACATGTTGGGGCAAGCGAAATCGAAATCGAATTGAACCAGCCAGGATCCCTGGTCTGGTGGTACGTAAAAAGCACTATCCGACTCGTGGCCGATGCCAGCACCGCCTCGACTGGCTTCCGTGCCGGTGGCACATAAAATACACCAATCTGACCGTGGCCGTTGCCAGCCCCGCCTGGCACCTGTGCAGGTGGCACGTAAAAAGCACCCACTACACTCACGGAGTGGTTGGCGTTAGGAAGGGCATCCAGCTGTAGAAACATTGCCATATTAGACTGGAGCCTGGTGCAGCCTTCTGGCTTCCCAGAACCCCGGTCGAACCGTCCAACCCATGCTAGCATGGAGAACGGACGTTAAACGACGATGATGATGATTATCCGCTTTCCATGCTAGCATGGGTTGGATGGTTCAACTGGGGTCTGGCAAGCCTGAAGGCTGCACCAGGCCAGTCAGATCTGGCAGTGTTTCTACAGCTGGATGCCCTTCCTAACGCCAACCACTCCGAGAGTGTAGTGGGTGATTTTATTTGCCACCGACACAGGTGCCAGACGAGGCTGGCAGACGGCCACGCTTGGATGGTGTTTTTTATGTGCCACCAACACAGGTGCCAGACGAGGCTGGCAGACGGCCACGCTCGGATGGTGTTTTCTTATGTGTCACCGACACAGGTGCCAGACGAGGCTGGCGAACGGCCACTCTCGGATGGTGTTTGTTATGTGCCCTCAGCACGGAGGCCAGTCGATGCGGTACTGGCTACGGTCACGTTCGGATGGTTTTCTTATGTGCCACTGGCACTGGTACCACAAGGATACAAATTCCATTGATGTTCATCTATTTTGATTTGGTTTGGTTTGATTTGATTTGATTTTGATTTTCACTTGCCTCAACAGGTCTTGACAAGTGTCACAAGAAGGAAGGTATGCACAGGTGGACTGACTACGTCCCAGGTAGGGGCCACGGGTTATGGCTTCACTAGTCTTGCCGGGTCTTCTCACGCACAGCATACTTCCATAGGTCTTGGTCTCTAGTCATTTCTATGGTGAGACCTAACGTCCGAAGGTCGTGCTTCACCACCTCGTCCCAGGTTTTCCTGGGTCTACCTCTTCCACGGGTTCCCTCAACTGCTAGGGATTGACACTTTCTCACACACCTATCTTCATCCATTCTCGCCACATGTCCATACCAGCGCAATCATCTCTCTTGCACACCACAACTGATGCTTCTTAGGTACAACATTTCTCTCAAGGTACTAACGCTCTGTCGAGTAAGTACACTGACATTACACATCCATCGGAGCATACTGGCTTCATTCCTCGTGAGCTTACGCATGTCCTCAGCAGTCACGGCCCATGTTTCGCTACCATGTAGCATGGCAGTTCGTACACATGCATCATACAGTCTGCCTTTTACTCTGAGCGAGAGGCCTTTAGTCACCAGCAGATGTAAGAGCTCCCTAAACTTTGCCCAGGCTATTCTTATTCTAGCAGTTACACTTTCAGCGCACCCACCCCCACTACTGACTTGGTCACCTAGATAGCAGAAGCTATCAACTACTTCTAGTTTTTCCCCCCGGAAAGTGACGGAAGTTGTTTTCTGCAGATTTTCGGAGGTCAATGCTCCCGAGCATCTGCCACATACAAAAACTATCTTCCCAGTTAGCCTACCTTTGACATTGCTGCACCTCTTATGTGTCCATAGCTTATACTGGTATATATATATATATGTACATGTATATGTACATGTATATATATATGTATATATATATATATATATATATATATACAGTATCTACAATAAGTTAGTACACACAACGATTTTTTAAATTTTTACTTCTTAGAACTTTATTTTTTCGTAGGATTTAAATGAAACTCGATGTGAACCTAGCCATATATGTAAATTTAAATATGCATAAACGTTAGGGTTCAAATTTGTTGTTTATTTCAAATTATAGGAGAAAATCCATAGAGTCACAGTACAATAAATTAGTACACAGCTATGGAAGTCACTAATCATGAATAAATATTTACTTAAATAGCTATAAATTGCAGAACTTTCTGTTGGCACCTTTTTATTGTACCCTAATAAATAACCAAAGGCATTTCATTGCCTGTTTGTTTACATTACGCTGCTATTGCTACCAAAGTTTCTCTCATATTATTCTTGGAAATGGCTCCTCGTGGCAATGAATTACATGAAAAAACTCGTGAAACTATTGTTAATTTATTCAAGAGTGGTCATTCATATACGGAAATAAGTGGCAATGTAAATAAATATCAGCCGAAATACGGTAGCAAAAGTTGTTCAACGGTACAAAAAAGCTGGAACCGTCACAAATGGCCGCCGTCCCGGTCGACCAAATAAGTTTTGTGATCGAACTAAGAGGCGCATGAAACAACTTATAGAGGGAAGCAGACGTCGGAGTGCTGCTAGTGTCGCAGAAGAAATTTCACACAGTTTAAACGTAACTGTGAGTGCTCAGACAGTGCGCAACATTCTCCACGAAGACGGGTTTAAAGGCTGCATGCTCCGAAGGAAGCCTCTGCTGAAAACTTCCCACAAAAAGAAGCATTGTGAATTTGCTAATAATCATAAAGACAAAGATATGCAGTTTTGGGACAAAATCCTTTGGTCTAAGGAGACGAAAATAAATCTATTCGGCTCAGATGGCGTTAAGCATGTGTGGCGACGAAAAGGGGAGGCTTACAAGGATAAGTGTGTCGTGCCAACTGTCAAGCATGGAGGTGGGAGCTTGATGATTTGTGGGTGTATGAGTGCCAAAGGAGTTGGACGACTTGCTTTCATCGAAGGAAAAATGGATTCAAAACTCTATTGCCAGATATTGGAGGAAAACATGTTACCAAGTTTAACAAGTGTTGGCAGACGTGGAGTTTTCCAGCAGGATAACGACCCTAAGCACACGTCGCGGCCTACGAAGGCGTTCTTAGAAAGTAAGCGAGTGAATACCTTACCATGGCCGAGTATGTCACCTGATTTGAACCCAATAGAGCATCTGTGGAAGCATCTAAAACGGAAAATTGCAGGGAAAAATCCGAGAAATATTAACGAACTCAAGGAGGTCATCAAATGTGAATGGAACGCAATTCCGGCGGACACGTCGTAAACTAGTGGAATCAATGCCTAGGAGGTTGTCTGCTGTTATTGATAACAATGGAGGCCATACAAAGTATTAAAAATAGGCTTATTTGTTTAAAGCGCTCCTGTGTACTTACTTTTTGTTACTTGTTCTAAATGTTTTTGTTTAATTATTCTACATTGAAAAGATATTTGTTCCTTCATAGTTTATAAAGTTATTAAACCACTACATGGCTATGTTCACATCGAGTTTCATTTAAATCCTACGAAAAAATATAGTTGTAAGAAGTAAAAATTAAAAAAATCGTTGTGTGTACTAACTTATTGTAGATACTGTATATATACATTGTTAAAGGAAAGTTACTTGAGGTTGTCGATTTGTTCGTCTATATTGGAAGCTCTGTTTAAAATGATGGAAATCTTGATACAGAAATACAGCTGTGAATTCAAAGGGCAGCAAAAGCATTTGGTGGCTTGGAGTCGTGCGTTTGGTGCCAGTGGTATATAAATAAGAATAGAAAGCTGGCTCTTTACAAATCATTTGTCTTACCATCCCTGTTGTATTCCTGTAAAACTTGGACTTATTATGAAAGGCATTTTAAACTGTCAGAACAATTCCGCCAAAAATACCTTCATCGCATTTTAATAATTAAATGAATTTCTTTTACTCCAAACACAGATGTCTTTGCATCTACAGGCATCACTTCAATTAAAGCTATGATTTTGAGGAACCAATTGAGATGGTGTGGCCATATTGTTCGAACGGCAGATGAACGCATGCTGAAACAGCTGTTTTATGGTGAGCTTGCAGAGAGGAAACGCTATCGGCGTAAATCTAAAAAAGGTTTAAGGACGGCATAAGGACTACTATGAAGTCACTTGGAATGGTTCCAGAAGATGTAAAAACATTTGCTTCGGATTGAGTTGGATGGTGAACAAAGGTGGGGAGTGGAGTAAAAGCATCTGAAGAGGCCAGGATAATGCAAGTAAGACTCAAAAGAAATCTAAAGAAGAATGTAATGATCAAGAAGGTGAATGACAATGACCTTTTTATGTGACCAGTCTGTGACAGACCATGTCTTTCTTTTGCTGGACTCAAATCCCATTTGTGAACGCATGGAAAACAAACCTCCAGCAACTATTCTGCCTGTATATCTGTGCACACCTTTGAATGCCAGAGGATTCGCAAATCCAAAAGAGACTCAAGAGACATTTTAAGATCCACAAAGAGCAGAACTTATCTGCAGGTCTTAGTGATCCAAATCAGCAGTGCAATCTATGTGCGTGTCTTTTCAGAACATTGTCTGGTTTAAAAAGCCACATCAGAAGCCATGATGGTTCTTAGGTGTAGAGGTGGTTAAACTCTGTATAAAGAGTAGACAACCACCATATGTATGTGTGTGTAGAAGGGGATAGAATATCACATGGGGTAGAAAGCAACTGGACGTTTCTAAGGGACAACCTGCTGAGAGCCACTGACCAGATCTGTGGCTGGTGCAAAGTCCCCTCTCATCCCAAGGTATATGTGTGTGTGTGTATATGTTTGTATATACCAGAGTAAGCACGTAAATGTGAAACAAGGTGGAAAAAATAGTACTCGAATACCAGAGGTAGAGTAATATGCTTTATTAAAACACTTAATGTTTTTTCCTTCTCTTTCTTTCACCTGTAACAACAAACTTGTATAAGCATATGCCAGGAGATTTTTGTGTACATGCATGTGTGTGTACATATATATATATATGTGCATTTGTATATAGCTGCCTCTATATGTATGTAACTATGTACATGCATCTGTATGTTTTAGTGTATATAGCTTTAGATGGTTTAGTATGTGCATATACTGCTGAATGTATATGTGATCGAACGTGAACATTTTTTTTAAATGATATAACTTTTAATATATTAATTGATTAATATTTTACAAATAATTATTTACCCTGGATATTTAGACTCTGTCCTTTTTTATAAGCTATTTTTGATTTAAGGTTTTCTTCGATTTTATAAGGAAATTTGTTTATTGCATGCAACCATTATTGTAAAGACTGTTAGTTGAAAGGACTGTATTGTATATATTGCATGTTAAACTCTGTGTGTATTGTATATGTTATATTTCAGTATGTGTGTGTGCATAATGTATATTGTGTTTTTAAATTGTATATATTGTATGTCAATCTTATGTATTACATATCATATATTTTATGTATATATTGTATATCAATATTTTTATATAGTGTACGTTCTTTTAATCTTTTTTTTTAATATCTATTTTATCCAGCCTATGGCTTTATCTTGCATGAGAACATAGAAATAATCGAACTGAATATCCAATCGCACAGTTAAACCATTGGGAGTGAAGGACCCCTAGCCTTTGTTAGGGCATCCTTCCAGGAGACTGCAACTCAGGTAACTAGGATAATTCTGACATAAAACCTGCGGCTCAGTAGCTACCGATGATGTCGACGTGTTCTTTTCGGGTTATGGCTGCTGTTGCTTAGTGAGTGGAATTGACTTGGTTCACAGCCCTTCCTCACTTAAAAAAATATCTTCTTTTACAGGCATTGCATGATAACAACATTGATTGATTGATTAACTAATTGATGATTGTTGATAGCGCTATGAGTCTCGACTGAATGGCTGGCTGTAGCCTTAAAAAACAAACAATCAATGATATATCAAAACAGTATAAAAATAAATGGCAGTAAGAACTCTGGAACTACATCAGATAAAAGAGTCTGGCCGGCTGGGGCTCCAGAGCTTCACAGTCTGAACCCAGCCATCATTGTGCTTCTCTGATAGAACCAAACAAAATATTGAATATTGGCTGTTGGAATGTACGGACACTGCTTGACTGCGAGTCCTCAGAATGTCCTGAATGAAGGACTGCTCTTGTTGCAGAGGAGCTTCAACGCTATGATCTTGACATTGTTGCTTTATCTGAGATAAGATTAGCTGGAGATGGTCATCTTACATAATCTTGTGGAAAATATACATTCTTTTGGAAAGATAGAGATGAAGAGTTTAGAGAGGCTGTTAAGACTACTCTTGTGGACAAGTTGGAAGAATTCCCAGTCAGGATTAATGAGCGTCTTATGTCCATGAGAATTCCTTTGGTTAAAGGAAATTATGTGACCTTGGTGAGTGTGTATGCTCTGTGTGCTCTACTGATGATGAAAAAGTTTCTTTCTACCATGCTTCAAAAGGCATTATGAGAAATATCCCTCGTACTGGGTAACTTTAATGCTAGAGTGGGTAGGGATTTTAAAACATGGACTGTAATTGGAAAGCATGGGGTGGGGAAGTGTAATAGTAATGGCATGCTTCTGCTGCAGATGTGTGAGGAGCTGCATCTGTGTGTTACCAATACATGTTTCAACAAAAGAATAACTTTAAGACCACATGGATGCACCGTGCATCTAAAGAATGGCATATTCTGGATTACACTACACCATACGACATTACACATCACGTCATACATATATACACACGTCCAGACCTTTCATACGCACATACATACTCTCTCATACACACACGCATCCTTATGTTGGGGCGGGGTCATTTAACCCTGTTATCTCCCCTACTATCCCTCTTGCGTCTAACGTCTGTTCTCTGACTTCTGGCCGAAATCAGACCGCCATGTTGATTCGTTAGCTCCTGCACGCATTTTTTTTCTCTCCTTGTTTCTTTTCTGTTTATCTTTCTGTTGAAGAGCGTAGGCTCAAAACGTAAAAGACTTGTTTTATTTATATTCCTGAGCGCCATACTAATACAATTGTTTGTTTGTACTCCACCTGCCTTCGTCATTTGTTTATTTTCGTAAAGCTTCCTGTTATATATATATATATATATATATATATATATATATATATATATATATATATTACTTCTGGTTTTCGTAGAGGAAAGACGTGTTTGCTTTTGCTCTGTGAAAAAACAAAAAGGTTTGCAAAAATCGCCGAAATATTCTACTAAAAGTAACAAAACATAAAACTTGTTAACTCATAAAGTCTACTAAAATACATTAATTGAAAATATATTAATTATAAACGTAATTATATTTCGCTTGAAGCCAAATATAATACAGTAAAGTTGGTTACGCTTGCTAGAATCTTCACCGAAAAAGCACGTGGTGGCAAGTCTTTGATTTATCTTCAGTCGAATGTAAGAAATAAAAAGAATTGTTTTCTTTTCTGTTGTGAAAGAAAATTTCTTCTTAGAAGCACAAGGGTTTGGACTGTACCTTTCAAGATAAGTATCGCATGCAATTGTCTGTTTATTAATTTTTAAGCTAACATCTCAGTTACGATTGTTTCTTTATTAATTTTTTAAGCTAACATCTCAGTTATATATATATATATATATATATATAGGTAAACATAATTGTTACAGACATGGACAAGAACATGAAACACCACAGAGACACACAAGAACACAGGACGGGACATTCGAATATCATCAGTAAGACAGATCATCTTAGCAATTTCGGCTGATTAATCTTGAGATTGCTCCGATATGGCCAGCCCGCCAAGGGAAATCTAAGCCAAGCGCATTAGATCCCCTGGAAGAAATTCGAATGTATACAACGAAAGGACGGAAAACGATCGAAGTACACAACAAAAATACAGAATACGTGACACCAATAAGAATACAAAACGTAAAACAATACGGTAAAAATAAAAAATAAAAAATAAACAACAAACAAAAAAACAGGACGTAGGACAGGGTCTTTCGACAGGACGATTGAGAATGGGGCTGGCTGTGAAGTTGTATGCTAAAGGCCACGGGGAGACGAACAAATACGTGTGTTCTGAGGCTGCTGAAAAAAGAGCGCTCAACAGGCTAGCTGTCACGTGAGACAAAGACAGGAGAAAGGGACAGATGAAAAGGGAGAAGGTGGACGAGGGAGGAGAAGAAAGGACAGATCGAGGGGGGGAGGTGAGAGAGATAGAGAAACTAGAAAGGGGGGGGACGATTGGAGAGGGAAAGAAAAGGGAGTGGAATAAGGGAGGAGAGAGAGAGAAAAGATATACGCTGGTATAGGTGAGGCGGTCAAAGAAGTCCACTGGTTCGTTCTTGTCTGTGTTCCAACGGGGTGGTAAAGACACTTTTGAACTGGTCATTCAGCATCTCACTAGCAGATATACATGTATATATACATGTAATATATATACATGTAATATATGTTTGGATATATATATACATGTATGTATATATATATATATACATGTATGTATATATATATATACATGTATAAAGTTATACATATATAAATATATACATGTATGTATATAATACATACATGTATATATATATATATACATACATACATGTATATATATATATATGTATATATATATATATATATATATATATATATATATATATATATATATATATGTAAATATATATATGTATATACATACATGCTGGATCAGGTAATGAAGGTTACGGAGAGGGTTATAGCCCAACTAATTAGAGAGAGAGTTAGCCTAGATCAGATGCAGTTTGGGTTCGTGCCAGGGAAAAGTACTACTGATGCTATTTTCATGGTAAGACAGCTGCAAGAGAAATACCTAGCCAAAGACAAGCCCCTATACCTGGCTTTTGTTGATATGGAGAAAGCCTTCGACAGGGTCCCCCGATCCCTCATCTGGTGGTCAATGAGGAAACTAGGGATAGATGAATGGTTAGTGAAAGTTGTACAAGCCATGTACAGAGACGCTGCTAGTAAGGTGAGGGTTGGCACCGAGTACAGTGAAGAATTCAGGGTAGAGGTTGGGGTCCACCAAGGTTCAGTCCTCAGTCCCCTCCTATTTATCATAGTCCTCCAGGCAATAACGGAGGAATTCAAGACAGGATGCCCCTGGGAGCTCCTCTATGCTGATGACCTTGCTCTAATTGCTGAGTCTCTATCAGAACTAGAGGAGAAGTTTCAGGTATGGAAACAAGGTTTAGAATCGAAGGGCCTTAGAATCAACCTAGCCAAAACCAAAGTCCTAATAAGTAGGAAGGTAGACCAATCACAAACGCCTTCAGGTAGATGGTCCTGCTCGATCTGTAGAAAAGGTGTAGGTAGAAACTCTATAAGATGCACCAAGTGTAAGCTATGGACACATAAGAGGTGCAGCAATGTCAAAGGAAGGCTAACTAGGAAGATAGTTTTTGTATGTGGCAGATGCTCAGGAACAATTAACACTGAAAATGCTCTGAGACCAACTTCCGTCACTTTCCAGGGAGAAAAGCTAGAAGTAGTTGATAGTTTCCGTTACCGAGGTGACCAAGTCAGTAGCGGGGGCGGGTGCGCTGAAAGTATAACTGCTAGAGTAAGAATAGCCTGGGCAAAGTTCAGAGAGCTCTTACCCCTGCTGGTGACAAAAGGCCTCTCGCTCAAAGTAAAAAGCAGACTGTATGATGCATGTGTACGTACAGCCATGCTACATGGTAGTGAAACTTGGGCTGTGACTGCTGAGGATTTGCGTAAGCTCGCAAGAAATGAAGCTAGTATGCTCCGATGGATGTGTAATGTCAGTGTTCATAATCGACAGAGTGTAAGTACCTTGAGAGAAAAGTTGAACCTAAGAAGCATCAGTTGTTGTGTGCAAGAGAGACGTATGCGCTGGTATGGTCATGTGATGAGAATGGCTGAAGATAGTTGTGTGCGAAAGTGCCACACCCCGGCAGTTGAGGGGACCTGTGGAAGAGGTAGACCCAGGAAAACCTGGGTCGAGGCGTGAAGCACGACCTTCGAACTTTAGGTCTCACCAAGGAAATGACCAGTGACTGAGACCTTTGGAAGTATGCTGTGCGTGAGAAAACCTGGCAAGACCAGTGAGAACAGTCAAAATCAAAATCAAACCAAATTGAATTCGATCAACATTAGGGCCCCCGTGCAGGTGACACGTAAAAGCACCATCCGTTCGTAGCCGTTTGCCAGCCCTGTCTGGCCCCCGTGTCGGTGGCACGTAAAAGCACCAGCCGTTTGTGTTCGTTGCCAGCCTGGCCTGGCCCCCGTGCCGGTGACACGTAAAAGCACCATCCGTTTTGTGGCCGTTTGCCAGCTCTGTCTGGCCCCCGTGCCGGTGACACGTAAAAGCACCATCCGTTCGTGGCCGTTTGCCAGCCCTGTCTGGCCCCCATGTCGGTGACATGTAAAAGCACCATCTGCTCGTGGCCGTTTGCCAGCCCTGTCTGGCCCCCATGTCGGTGACATGTAAAAGCACCATCCGTTCGTGTCCGTTGCCAGCCTCGCCTGGCCCCCGTGCCGGTGACACGTAAAAACACCATCCGTTTGTGGCTGTTTGCCAGCCCTGTCTGGCCCCTGTGTCGGTGGCATGTAAAAGCACCATCCGCTCGTGTCCGTTGCCAGCCTTGCCTGGCCCCCGTGCCGGTGACACGTAAAAGCACCATCCGTTTCGTGGCCGTTTGCCAGCTCTGTCTGGCCCCCGTGTTGGTGGCACGTAAAAGCACCATCCGTTCGTGGCCGTTGCCAGCCTCGCCTGGCCCCGTGCCGGTGACACGTAAAAGCACCATCCGTTCGTGGCCGTTTGCCAGCTCTGTTTGGCACCTGTGCGGGTGGCACGTAAAAAGCACCCACTACACTCATGGAGTGGTTGGCGTTAGGAAGGGCATCCAGCCGTAGAAACACTGCCAGATCTGACTGGGCCTGATGAAGCCTTCCAGCTTCACAGACCCCAGTTGAACCGTCCAACCCATGCTTACATGGAGAACGGAAGCTAAATGATGATGATGATGATGATGATGTATATATATGTGTAAATATATATATATATACATACATACATGTATATATATGTGTATATATATATATACATACATGTATGTATATATACATGTATATATATATACATACATGTATATATATATATATACATATAATATATATATATACATGTAATATATATATACATACATACATGTATATATATATATACATACATAATGTATATATATATATACACATACATACATGTATATATATATGTATATATATATATATGTAAATATTATATATATACATACATGTATATATATGTGTATATATATATATACATGTATATATATACATACATGTATATATATATACATACATGTATATATATACATGTATATATATACATACATGTATATATATACATGTATATATATATATTCTTTCTCTGATATATATATATATAAAGATATACATACATCTATATATATATACATAAAAGTATATATATATATATACATACATGTATATATATATATATATATACATAGATGTATATATATATACATACATGTATATATATATAGATACATGTATATATATACATGTGTATATATGTGTATATATATACATGTGTATATATATACATGTATGTATATATACATGTATGTATATATACATGTATATATATGTATATATACATGTATATATATGTATATATACATGTATGTATATATATACATACATGTATATATATATACATGTAAATATATATATTTTGTATATATATACATATATATATAAATATATACATGTTTGTATATATATATACATGTATATATATATAAATATATACATATATAAATATATACATGTATGTATATATACATACATACGTGTATATATATATATATATACATACATGTATATATATATATGTAAATATATATATATATATACATACATGTGTATATATATATACATGTATCATCATCATCATCATCATCATCGTTTAACGTCCGCTTTCCATGCTAGCATGGGTTGGACGGTTCAACTGGGGTCTGGCAAGCCCGAAGGCTGCACCAGGCCGGTCAGATATGGCAGTGTTTCTACAGCTGGATGCCCTTCCTAACGCCAACCACTCCGAGAGTGTAGTGGGTGATTTTATGTGCCACCGACACAGGTGCCAGACGAGGCTGGCAGACGGCCACGCTCGGATAGTGTTTTTTATGTGCCACCGACACAGGTGCCAGACGAGGCTGGCTGACGGCCACGCTCGGATGGTGTTTTCTTATGTGTCACCGACACAGGTGCCAGACGAGGCTGGCGGACGGCCACGCTCGGATGGTGTTTGTTACGTGCCCTCAGATATATATATATATATATATATATATACATGTATGTATATATACATGTATATATATACATACATGTGTATATATATATATATACATGTATATACATGTATGTATATATACATGTATATATATACATACATGTGTATATATATATACATGTATATACATACATATATATATACGTGTACATATATATACATACATATATATACATGTATGTATACATGTATATATATACATACATGTATATATATACATACATGTATATATATATAATATATACATACATGTATATATATATACATACATGTATATATATATACATAAATGTATATATATATAGATACATGTATATATATATACATACATGTATATATATATATATACATAAATGTATATATATATAGATACATGTATATATATATATATATATATTTACACATTATATATTACATGTATATGTATACATGTATATATATCATGTATATGTATAATATATATATATAGATACATGTATATGTATATGTATACATGTATATATACATGTATATGTGTATATGTATATATATATTATACATTATATGTTATATATATGTATATATATATATGCATATATATATATGCATATTATATATGCATATATATATATGCATGATATGATATATATACATGTATATGTATATATATACATGTATATGTATATATATATACATGTATATGTATATATATATACATGTATATGTGTATATATAAATGTATATGTATATATATACATGTATATGTATATATATACATGTTATGTATATATAATATATATATACATGTATATGTATATATATGTATATCTATTATATATATACATGTATATGTATATATATATACATGTATGTATATATATATACAAACATGTATATATATATATATATACAAACATGTATATATATATACACGTATATATATATATATACATGTATGTATATATATACATATATAAATATATACATGTATGTATATATACATGTATGTATATATACATGTATGTATATATACATGTATGTATATATACATGTTTGTATATATATATAATGTTTGTATATAGATACATGTATATATATACATATATAAATATATACATGTATGTATATATATACATACATGTATATATATGTATATATATATATATATATATATATATGGAAATATATATATACCATGTATATATATACATACATGTATATATATATACATAGATGTATATATATACATACATGTATATATATATAGATACATGTATATATATAGATACATGTATATATATATACATGTATATATATATACATGTATATATATATACATGTATATATATATACATACATGTATGTATATATACATACATGTATATATATATATACATACATGTACATATATATACATGTATATATATATATATACATACATGTATATATATATACACATAGATGTATATATATACATACATGTATATATATATACATACATGTACATATATATACATGTATATATATACATACATGTATATATATATGCACATAGATGTATATATATATATACATACATGTATATATATATATATATATAATATATACATACATGTATATATATATCTATAGATGTATATATATATACATACGTGTATATATATATCTATACATGTATATATATATACATACGTGTATATATATATACATGTATATATATATACGTGTATATATATCTACATGTTTGTATATATATATATACATACATGTATGTATATATACCTACATGTATGTATATATATACATGTATGTATATATATATACATACATGTATGTATATATATATAAATACCTGTATGTAAATATATACATGTATGTATATAAATACATACGTATATGTACATACATGTGTATATATATGTACATACATGTTTAAATATATACATACATTTATGTATATATACATACATGTATGTGTATATATACATACATGTATGTATATATATACATATATATACACATGTATGTACATATATATACATGTATGCATATATATATACATAATATTTATTTTTTATTTTATCCAGTTTCAGCTCACGAGCTGCGGCCATGCTGGAGCACCGCCATTGTACGTATGTATGTATATAT